>NC_056739.1:572103576-572239784 GCF_019279795.1 Protopterus annectens | reverse complement strand
TTGGAAAAAGAAATGGTTTCAGGATCAGCAATAGGGTTTTTGAAAAGTAATTTTTGGGAGTCAGGAACCCTGCAGTATCTATCTGGCTTACAAGGAGTCGGAGGCAGAGAATAAGGAGACATACTAGATTCTAAAAAAACAAACTGTCTAGAACAGGAGGTATAGCAAAAGGCCTATGCTGAGAAAGAAGGAAAGAAATCTTCTGCATCAGAGTCCTCATAAGTAGGAATACAGAAATCCTGTTCATTAGAAGAGTCAGAAGAAATAGAATCCTGTTCAGAGGAGTCAATCAACGTCTTGCCTAGGCCTCTTAAAAGGAGGGGGTTGGCTACCCCTGATCAGAGTAATTAAATCTTCAGCCATTTTGATAATTTGCTTTTTAGGTATAGGGGCCTGCACACGTGGCCAAAGAGTCGGTTTTTAGACATAGAAGTAGATTTTGGCCGTAGTTTTGAAGATGGCGTTGGTTTAATATACAAATCTTTAGGCCTAAAAACACCCTCAGAAGCCAGTGCCTGCACAGCGGCTCCGGATCCATTTAAGGTAGAGACATCCGCAGGTTCAATACTTAAAGCATCTCGCAGCATACTGGACTCCGAATGGGTCTCAGTAAAGGCCTGCGAATCAAAAGTAGCAGGCATTAGGGGTAGCGAAAGTGCCTCACTGAGTACCAGCGAACTAGCGACTGGCTTAGAAGTGTTGTCGTCAGTTTTGGACCTAGATGACCTCTCTCTTTCTTTGCGTTTTTTTAGGTATTCCGGTAGTCGGATTGCCAACAGTCATTTCTAGACAGTTAAATCGTGAGCAAATATATTTAGAAGCAAAAACGTAGACATTTAATAGTGAGTTGATTAAATCTAGCACAAAACTGACAAGGTACGTTACGATCAGGGCCTAGGCAAGGAATACAGCACAAATGAAAATCCTTAGAGGTATTTGCTTCCCACAAGTAATGAATTAACTTTTACTGACAATTGGTAAGAAGCAAGAAAAAGTTTCCCCAACGGGGTACTCAGCTTTTAGTTGAAGACTTCGGTACTGAAACTCAAATGAAAATTTCAGGTGTCTGCCGACTGGCACTTGCGAACTGCTTCTGCTTCGGGCACCACATGGCAAGAAAGACTGATGTAATGGCGTCGGCTGCATGTTTTATACCCCTGATGACCCGACGTCATGGAAGGGACAGCAACAGACGCAGGACCAAAGACTGTTAATCAGGCCAGCTGAGGGCAACCTGTCAGCAGATTACCCAAATGTAATGACTGCAACAGTGAAACACAAAGAACAAACAGATCCCTTTAGTTGCATGTAAGCTGGGAGTATTGCCATGTACTTGGTGAGCACCTGGGGAGCTGTGGTGAGACTGAAGGGCAAGGCTCTGAACTGAAAATGATTGGATACTATTCGAAGGACAGGAACCTTCTGAACTCCTTTGCAATTTTTATGTGGAGGTTGGTGCCCTGCAAGGCTACACAGCACATCCATTTATTTGCACTGGACAGGACAAAATTGCTGACACTGTGGCCATTCCGAATGGATCTTCTTTAGAAGCAGGTTAAGGCTGCAGAGATGCCGATCTGGTCTGAGGTCCTTCTTCCTCAGCACAAAAAATAATCTATTTTGTTAAAACACTTAAAACTGTCAATATAAAAATAAAAAAACAAGATAATACAACTCAAACATAGTTTAGGATACATAATTGTCACTTTGAATACAAAATGAATGCCTTGAAGAACATTGCAATCTAATAGGAGACCACCATGCGAAACATGGTATAATGCATTGTTAATATCACGAGCATGGCACACAAGCCTTGCAAAGATTTTAAAGAAGACATTTTCACTTGATCGATGGTAGTATACCATCAAAAGGAAGGAGACATGGAAAGAATTAAACTTGAATAGGTAAAAGTGAGAGGAAGCTCAAAGACAAGAAAGGAATAGGCGAGTAATCAAAGATGGTCATGTTTGAAACACAAAGGTTGCCAGTAACCATAGTTGGGTAGCATTATTAAAAAAGAAACTTGAATAAAATCCAGGCACCCTCTTATCTGGTAAAACCTCATGGATGACTTTTTGCAGCAGAGTGGAAACATCCTTTAGCGCAGTGTTTCTCAACTATGGGGCGCGAGAGGGTGCGGGAGACCGAGGGCGCGAGAGTGTGCGGGAGACCGAGGGCGCGAGAGTGTGCGGGAGACCGAGGGCGCGAGAGTGTGCGGGAGACCGAGGGCGCGAGAGTGTGCGGGAGACCGAGGGCGAGAGTGTGCGAGAGACCGAGGGCGCGAGAGTGTGCGAGAGACCGAGGGCGCGAGAGTGTGCGAGAGACCGAGGGCGCGAGAGTGTGTGCGAGAGACCGAGGGCGCGAGAGTGTGCGAGAGACCGAGGGCGCGAGAGTGTGCGAGAGACCGAGGGCGCGAGAGTGTGCGAGAGACCGAGGGCGCGAGAGTGTGCGAGAGACCGAGAGACCGAGAGACCGAGAGAGACCGAGAGACCGAGAGACCGAGAGAGACCGAGAGACCGAGAGAGACCGAGAGAGTGCGAGAGAGACCGAGAGACCGAGAGAGACCGAGAGAGTGCGAGAGAGACCGAGAGAGTGCGAGAGAGACCGAGAGAAACAGATCAGAAGAGTGCGACAGCGGTGCGCAAGTGACAAGTAGCGTAGCTGGGGGTGAGGGGTGGGGTGATGAGAGTGGAGGTCCGCCCTTGGCAGCATCTTTTGCTAAGGGTGTTACTTTATGTCTGTGCATTATACAGGCATCCTTCCTTCACCCGCATGCAAAATTTAATGGTCACACAAAGAAAACCCATTTATTGCTGTGCTGCCTCTGCCTATTTATTTTATCGATTTATTTACTTATTGACATTTGTTTACAGGGAAAGTTCACTGGGTCAGAAACATTTTCAGTGGAGGTCCGGGGAGAAAAGCTCCACAGTTTACAAAGACAATACATTATAAAACAATGTTGACAAAAAGTTTTTAACATAAGTATAGCAAATATTGGATATGTAAGAGGCAAAACATAGTATAATTAGGCATTCTATTAGTGTTTACATCAGGAGTCATTAAATTCAAATAGTGGAACAAAAATGTTACACCCGAGGTGACAATATGGACATGGTTTTTATCTTACACCATCCTGATAATTAAAGGGCTATCTTTTATTATTATATATATTACATATTTTATTTAAGTGGATTTCATTGCTGAATCTGCCTATTTAAGTAAGTGTTCAATTCAGTGGGTATGAGTGCATGCTACTTATCTGAATCTGCAAGTGTTCAGCAGGTTACTGTTCTGTTCAGTTCATTGCTGAATCTGCAAGTTACAAGGGGTGTGTGTTCGGCAAGTTGGTGCTCTGTTCATTGCTGAATCTGCAAGTCACAAGGGGTGCGTGTAAAATACTGCTGCACTGCCCCTAAGTGGATTTCATTGCTGAATCTGCCTAGTTAAGCATTCAATTTAGGTTACTCTGATTCACACAAGATATGGTGTGTGTGTATGCCTATTTACCTGAATCTGCAAGTGTTCGGCAGGTTAGTGTTCTGTTCAGTTCACTGCTGACTCTGCAAGTCACAAGCTGTGTATGTAAAAAAATGTCCCAGTTAGGGGAGCCTGGTGGTTAGTGTTACTCAGGCTCAAACCCTGTACCTTACAGTACAAACAGCAGCCTGAGTTCTCAGCCCCTACCACCACTTAAGGAGTTGTGTCCACAGCTGATTTTGGCTCATACATTTGGTCTGTTCCTCTTAAAATTTGTGGTTTTCTGGTAAAATCAGTCAGGACCAAATTCACTATACGACAGTCGTTTTAAGTTAATATTCCTATCTTTCAGGAAACCTGTGGTAACACAAAACATTTTATACTATCGACTTTTTAAGATTATACAAGCAATGTTTAAAATGTGTCCCTGGTTTTGGGCCTCTGTCCCCCCCTCCCCAATAAATTTTGGCTTTTTCCAGATTTCTTGTGCTGCAAAGTTGAGAGAGATAGTGGAGTGTCAAGTGCATTTTACAAAGAGCTGAAAGCTTCAGGGGAAAAGTTTAGTGCTGCTTATACCAAGTCTGTTTGCAATGTGCAACAGTTGTTTAGCAAAAAATATCATTAATGTGCTAAAATATTTAAAAGGATTATTAGTAGCACAAGAGGTAGTATATGATGCAGAAGGCTGTGGGTTCTACTCCCACAGTATGTAGATGGACTGCTGCTACTGTACTGTGTTGCACTTTAAAGCGGGTGGATGGATGCTGCTGTCCCAAGTCTGTCCTCCTCTGGAGGAGATACCTAGTAACTATGAACTAGTTATCAGTTTGCCATCCACTCCCTATTACAATATTACCAGCTTATCATTTTTTAATGCAACATACACAATTTATTCTTCAAGGGCAACAAGCACTTTATATTTCATGGTTTCATCTACAAATAAAGTTTTTGCTAGCAGCAACCTCTTCATTAGTAACTGTTAAAGTGCTGTGTTTTTACATTCAAAATGTTACTGTTAGAACTGATGTTTAGAATGAGATTCATACATGTATCTTTTTTTTATATTCAAAATGTTACTGTTAGAACTAATGTTTAGAATTGAGAGATTCATACATTTATCTTTATTAAATTAGATACATTGCATATATAAATATTTAACACGTGTATGTGATAAGTGTTTTGTTGACAATTTGACATCCTCCTGCTTTGGAAAGGTATTTAAGTAACTTGGTTGGGGCCAGGCTTTCGTCTTAAAAAAAAAAATTTACCTGGCCTCACAAAGGTTGAGAACCACTGCTTTAGAGTATCTACTATTTGGTGGGGTGAAGACAGGCAACCCCCGCCCTTTACTGCCAGAGGAGGACAGCCAAGCAACCCCCCGCCCTTAACTGCCTCCAGAGAAGGACAGCCAGGCAACCCTGCAGGAGTGCTCATTTGGCTTTTCTTCAAAGGATTAATTATATCCCTGATTGTGAACCTCTTTCACCTTGTGGATGATGTCCATTAAAAGGCCACCTCTGCCACAACTACTCCTGTCAGAGGAGGAGTCAAAGGGTTGGCCCTGGGGTTTTCTGAACCACATGGATATGGAACCCTTCAGATTCGTATTAAATTATCTTTCAAGGTTCAAAAACCTAACTCCCATGACAGACAATGATGTCTCATCCTGCTTGCATCTCGTCAATTTTCTTTACCTTTTGAACCAAATGGGTAGTATTCACCAAAGGGGGTGTTCCTAAAGGATGCTTTAATGTTGTCCACAGTAATACAGGTGCAGCCAAGGCATAGCATCCAAGTGTTGTACCATAACATTAATTGTGCTAAGATACAGACGCATGGAGAAACTAATGAAGCTGAACATAGTCTTCTGGGTGGTCTGCAGTTGTTTTGTAGACTCCTAAGCCATGTTATGATCCAAAGTATTCATACCCTGTTCAGCTATGTCCCCTTGCAGTCTGTTCATGAGACTCAAATATTTTAAATGCTCTCACAGCAAACATCCCTGAGGCATAAATGTGCTTACCCATTCCGTCTATCACACTGGATTCTTTGTTCAGGGGTGGACAGCAGATGACTCATTCACAAGTTTTGTCAGTGGCTGCTGCAAAAATCTTTGAGCCCACCAGAGGACCTTCAGATCAAAACTGCCTACCTTTAGAGAGATGCAAGACCTTGTTGGGTTTTTGTGGGATGGTTTCCACTGCATCAGGTTCCAGCAATGCCTTCCTGGTGATGAAGTCAGTTAAGCAGGAGGGCGACCCAAGAGATAGAAGAGTCACAACCATATGCTTCAAAGGATGCTTCCTCATCCTAACAGGGTGGTTCAAATGGCCATGATCATCTATGCTTTATTAATTCAAGGTCTTTGCCAAATGTAACACCTTTAGGAGGGGGAACACGAAGACTTCTCTTTCATCCAGGTTAATGTCCATGTTGACAAATTCCAAAGGGGAGTACATACGTTTTCTTGTGCACTTCCTTGTTCTAGGAATTACTGTCTGGGACTGGTCTGAGTCCATGGAAGAATCAGATTTCACTGTTTGTGAATCTGAAAGGATACAGCTCTGCTCTCGAAACCTTGATAGATAAGTGGAAGAAATGATGAATGGGCACTTAAGAGATGGAGCCGGTGCATTTGGCACTCCTGCCAAATGCCTAGGCATTGAGGACAGCATCATCCTTTCTATAGCCTCAAAGCCAGATCCCACAGTCCATCCGCATCTAGGTTCCACTACTCAGAACAGACTCCTCCCCAAGCTAAAGCAGAGGTTGTGGAGACAAAGAGAAGAGCCCAAAAGAAAACAGAGTAATGCACCCATGGCACAACACTGAAATCAAAGAGAGGTACCATAGCCAAAATGCAGCAATGTGATCCAAGAAGTTTAATAAACCTTTGATCTGATGAAGTCCTTTGGTAACTGTCTGCAAGGACAAAAATCACTTAACAGATTTTACATTTGGTCTTGTATTTTGGAAGATGTTCATTAAACTTGTTGGATCACACTAACTGCAGCATTTTGGCTCTGTACCTCTTAGAGGCAGAGAGAAACCCCAACACCCAGGAACCAGATAGCCTCAAGCAGATTATCAGTATCATGGGCACAAGTCCTAAAGACTAACACTGAATATTTTTCCAAGTGAGTTGTTCCAACAGATTCATTATTGATCATTCTGCTCCAAAACCCACACAACATAGAAAGGGGTGATGCTGAATTTGTCAAATGTGATACTTTCAGCACCAAACAGGAATAACTGACTGCACCAGTGGACCACTGCCTCTGAAGCTGCAACTGGCATGAGGGAAGGGGCTAAGAAGTTAAAGGGCTAACTGAATGCACACTAGTAACAGAGAGGGAAGTGACAATGCCAGTTCCATCTACATTTTCAGGAAAGCCATCAGCATTCATTGGTCCACAATCAGCTTCTGAAAGAATACACTTATTTCAAAGATGAGGGAGGCCTGGAAAAAAGAAAATAATTCCCTCTGAGGAAAGCCAGTTAACATACTTAGATGGACACTTGTCAAAAACCTGTTGTCAGGAACGTGGGAGAATTTTGCCTTGGTGTCAAGGAGGGGGAAGACTCCCTCCTCGATACCTTAGGTGAAGAGGAAGGAGCTTGGTTTCTATTCTTACATTTTCCTCCTTTCCTATCCTTGTCTTCATCATTTTACTTGCCCGTCTTTTCTCCTTGCTCTACAAGTGAAAAAAACCCTTAAGAATCAGTTTTGGTCCTCCTATCAGCTGAACAGTGGGGGCCACAATCATTACAAATAGAACCCAATACTGAGCTGCTCTAGATGTCAGCAAAACTAGAGACATTTCAAGTGACTCTTGAAGAGTGGGAGCTTATGCCCACACAAAGCACTTTTTGAAGATATCCATTGTGACGCACCAGAAATTCAACAACAAATCCAACTGTTGATAAAGAAATGTTCCTGAAACAGCAGCCTAACTACAGATTCTGCAAGTGACCTGAAATAATGGGTGCAAGGCCGCTGTCTTAGTACTGAAAAGATGGCACTAAAAGTAACCTTTTTTTAGATTTAACATCTTTGTCTACACACTTATCAAACAGAAGATTGAAAAGTAACTGCTGTTAAAAGGATAGAAAAATAAACATTATTGAATACCTGGCTGAGGCTATAAACAAAATCCTTTTCCCATGGTGGCAAACTAGATCTGAAAAGGAAGCTCATAAGGAATTATGGGAAAGTCTGCAAGAGCTCAAGGCACTACAGCAACAGTGAACGGCTGGATCAGATCTGAGGAGTGGCTTGGTACCAAACTGTTGCATTGGACGGTCTGATGAAACAGGACTGCATCAGTATGGAACTTAACAAAGACATAGGCAGGCTACAAGCCCTGAACCTAGTAGATCCTGCCCTCCTGAATCTGGTTGGCTTCTTTTAACGTCACTGATGCATTAGATTTGGGCAAATCTGTTCACACTACCTACATGAAATTGGCCAAAACCTCTTGACAATCTCATTCTGTCACCGTTGACAAGCTGATCAAACGTCATATAATCTCCTGCGTTACCCACTGGATACCAAATTGGCTAATTCATAGAACCCAATCTATTAGAATGGGAGGTAAGCTCTCTTTGAAAATATTAGTAACTAGTGGTGTCCCTTAGTGATCAGTCCAAGGACTATATCTCTCTGGTATTTACTTCTCAGATGTCAAGGCTGACATCCAGGGCCTGTAGATGACCAAGTTTGCAGACAGGTGCAAATTAAGGTCTTAATTCCCCATCTGACTTCAAAACTCTGCAGAATGAAATAGAATGGGAAACCAGTGCTGTCTGGGTCAAAAGGGAGTCATCAGAAAGATTTTAGGTGTGTCCTACATAGTGCAGGACCTGGGATAGGCATAAAGACACATTCCTCTCCAAAACATGGTGTCCACTTTCCAAGCCACAGGACTTGGAGGCAAAAAGATCTACAAAAGGAGTACCCCTCTGATGTAAAATGTCCAGAAACACCTCCCCAGTGAAGCATGCACTTGAGAATTTATCCTAGACCTGTTCAGAGAGTCTGCCACCAGATTGTGCTCTGAAGACATGCAGACCGCCCGATGAACCAAGTGATAGCAGAATGCAAAATCCCAAACCTGAAGAGCTAGCCTGCAAAGAAGGCAAGACTCTCTGACCCCTTGCTTGCTGATGTACCACATGACTGTAGTACCGTCTGTAAAAACCTTTAAAGGACCTGAAACACACGGAGTGAAAAGCCTGGAGAGCTAGAAGTAGCGTGCTTATCTCCTTGATGTTGATATGGTCTGCTAGTTGCTGATGGGACCAAAAACGTTGGACTTTTAGGCTGTTGGAGGAGGCTCCCCAACAGTGACTGAAAGCATTCATGTACAGCTCCTGAGTACGGAATGAAACCTTAAAAAGCAGAGCTGGGATATCTGGTGAATCCTCTAGCGAGGCTTGCGCTTGAGACAAGACAAAAGAGAAACAAGATATTCCAGAGGGTAGCAGTTTTGAAACCAGTCTTGAGATACGATTAAAATTTCCACATGTGGAGTTTGGCAAAAGGAACCACGGCACAGATGGAAGCAATATACCCAGGAGCTTGGAGAAATTCCTTTGCAAGAAGGAATGGAACAGGAAGAAAAGACTGGAAATAAGTAGTCAAACAAAAGATCTTGCGAGGCAGAAGGCAAGCCAATATAGTAATGGTCTGAACCCTGAAAACTAGGAACACTTGGGCGCTGGGTGGGAGTCAACACAGACTTTTTGAGATTGAAAGAAACACCCCCTCCCACACACACACACTAAACAGAAGCATAGTGAAATACAGATCCCGAATCGGGAGATGCTAAGAACATGGCTTGAATCAAAAGTCGTCCCAAACAAGGGAATATTTCTGCAGAAAGCTACCATAGGGGTCAGACATTTGGTAAAGATCCCCTAGTGCTGTAGAAAGATCAAAAGGCAAAGCAAAGAACTGATGAGGAAGAAAGACAAATGTACAAAATTCACAAAGGCCTGAGGAAGCAAGATAGAAAAGTGCCTGAAGAGAGAACATCCCAAAAAAAGGAACCTTGAGAAAGGTGTTGAGAAGAGACCCGTCTAGAATGGGCCCCTATGACCCCTCCTTCCTGGCAACCAGTAACATACTTGGACAAAAACATATTCCCTACAGAAACAGGGGGACAGGTTGAATGGTTCCATGATCCACCAGATCCTGCAATACAAAAGGAAAATGAGGAAGCTGGCAAGGAGGCAGCTGTGGAATCCTGGAGAACGGAGGAACAGACTTCCAAGCCATAAAATAACCATTTTGGATAAATGGAAAGTAACCAGGGACCGGTTATCTGTTGCCAAACAAGAAAAGAAAGTCAGCCTTGAGGGACAGAGGAATCTGGTTGAGGGGAAGGCCAGGCTGGATGTCAGATGAGCAGAATTTTTTTTCAACATCTTTATTAAATGTTCACATGCGACAATCTTACATTTGTATAAATGAAAAACAAACAAAATGACACCAGGTTAGTTGCAAACATTACACACCGCAGACAGCTGAAACTGATGTTGCAAGCATTATACATAACATATAATCTACCCAATCCTACCTCTTAACCCACGTTCCCACAATTCCCATTTTTTTCCTATGTAATTTGCTCCTTCCCTTTTCTAAAACAATTCCAGTTTTTTTCAAATCTGTTACTATATTCACTACTTCTAGTAAAATTGGTCTAGACTGACTTCCATTTTCTAGTAATTGCTTTTTTGGCAGCCACCATAATTAGACTCAGCAAGGTTTTACTATGTCTAGGCAATTAAGATTTTATCATAGCTCAAAAAAATCTCCCCAGTCAATCCAATCCACTCACACAGCATCTCTGACAAAGGGAATCCCTAAAGTCTGCCAGCTCATTACACTCCAAAAAATGTGCCCAGTCACTTCTTTCTTGCCTGTCACACCTTTAACATTTGCTATCCACATGAGGAAAAATTCTTAGGTATTTTATACCTCAAGTAGACTCCAATGTAAACACTTCCAGGCAAAGATCCTAAATATTCTATACTTTGTTGCATATTTGGGATAGACACATATATCCCTCATTGTCTGTTTGGGAATTGCTTATCCAATCTCTCTTTCCAATCCCTTCTAAGCTCCTCCGACTCTTAGAATTATGCAATATTTGACATGCTTTACTAATTACTTCAACAGCAGCTCCTGCAGCTCCTGCTCTAGATTCTATTAAAAACTATCAGTGCTGGTCTTTCTTTCAGGAGCCCCCTATTTCTTTATCTTTCTATACTCTGAAATGAACCCTTGATAGGGAAGGCAACCTCTAACCTGCAGTCCAAATAAATTATTGGCCTGTTCCCATTCTCTTACTTTTCCCTTTCTAGTTATTTGCTCAATACCTTGGTCCCTTTGCTAGTTTTCTCCAATAAATTCCAGCCCCTCTTGCTTATTATCTTTATCGCTAACCACAATCATCCCTGTTGGCAAAACCTCTTTTCTCCATTCTCGTGCTGGTTTAGTTCTTAGAATACTCCCTATTTTAAGAATATAATACTCTGTATGATTGTTCTCCTTAAGAGTCTGCATCCAAAATCCCAATCTCTCCTTATTTCTTGAGCTTCCTCCCTGTATCATTCAATTCCACTTTGAATTATACTTTTCTGCTTGGGCTATGTATAAGAACTTTAACTGTGTTGCTCTAAAATATCCCCTCAAATTGGATAATCCTAGCCCACGTTGTTCTACTAGAAAAATCAGCTTATCCCAATTGACCCTTGCTGTCTTTCCTTCCTAGATAAAATCCTTGTAATTGCTATCTACAGCTTCTCCTAGTTGATAAATACTCCTGACCTGTGTATTAGACCTGTGTATAAGACTAAAAGGACTAAAAACATTTCATAGCTTGTATCTTCATATCCATACAACAAAGCTTCCAGTTTCTCAATGTTTGTATAATCTTCTGTTTAGTCTCTTCCCACATATCCTTAGCTTCCACAACAGTCATTTAGACAGATAAGCAGATTTTGTCAGGAAAAGAAGGTTTTTGGCTTCTAAAACTCTGACCTGGCTTGTATGGGAAAATTTGCTTAGGAGATTTCTTGCTCCTGCAGGTTGTTTAGGGTGCTTATGGACAAAGGAAGGTTTAGATGGATAATTTTTCTCTGACACTTAGTGACAGTGAAACAAAAATTTGCTTCAAATCCTGCATAACCTTATTAAAGGTTCTAAACAATTCTGCATCAGTAGTGCCAGAGAGATTCTAGCTGTCTAAAGGGGAATCTAACAGTTTCACCTTAATGTCTTCAGTAAGGCCTGCAGATGCAACCAAGAATATCTCCTCATTAAAGACCTTTTATTTTTAGTTGGTGCGACCGTGGAATAGGTATATTTAAGTCTAGAGATGGTAGGCTTGTCCCCCTTGCAAAAATAGCTTATTTCTTATTATGTTGTGGGTTTTGATGTTTTTAGTTCAGTCAAGTGACCATTTAATTTTATTTCATTATGAGGGTTTTCTTGCATTGTTTTTCTGTTTGCTGCTCTGGTCATTTGTTATAAGCTGATACCATACCATATACCATGGAAACTTTTGCCAATTCTTTTTAATTCTGGTACATCTTTGTCAGGATCAACTCTTTCTGCTAGTATTTATTATTTTATTTTTATTTTACATTTGTTGACCAGGCTAGTCTAATTGGACACACGTCCATTTTCAGTAGAGGCCCAGAGAGATCAGCTCCAAAAACACACAATTACAAAAATGTTGGCACAGTACAATGATGTAATAAATGATAATAGTAAAATACCTTACTTGCTAACAATCTTAGCACAAACACTAAATACTTTATGCATTAGTATGATGTTTCTTTATACATTAGCTTAAATTACAAGATCATGGACTCTAGTTATATAGGAGAAAGACTGGAGTTAATACAGAAGAGTTAAAGAAGAGCAGTACCCAGTAAATAAAAAGATGGTGAGCTAGTCGGGGTTAGTACAGGGGTATAACCGATGCGTTCTAAGGTACAGTTTCAGATTACATTTGAAGAGTGATGTTGAAGACAGTGATAAAAGTTCACAGGGGAGTAGGTTCCAGTTTTTCCCCAACAGTGTTAGAGAACAGAGTCTCCTGCCAAGTTGTTGGATTTACTTGTGCAAACAAGTAATTTATTTGATGAGCGTAAGTTTTTAAGATTTTTGTAAGGGGTAATAAGGCTAGAGAGTATTGGAAGGTTGGTAGAGTCTTATGGGCAATAGTAAGCTGGTGAAATTGAAGCTGATTTTGTAGCTCTAGCCATCCAAGCTGCTTTAGATTAAGACAATGGTGGGTTCTAAATTGAGTCCCAGTGGCAAATCTAGCAATATTATTGTAGGAGATTGCCAGTTTGTTGAGGTTATTTTTTGACAGATTAGTGTACATATAGGTGAAACATACAGGAGTGTGAAGATTGAGTGTGGGCTATAGTGATTCTAGCCAATGGTGTAAGGTAGGGTTCGCTTCTATAGAGGGACCCCAGTTTCTTATGGACTTTTTATTGTGTTGTTAATATGAGTGCGAAAATTAAGGTTGCAGTCTATTGTTATTCCTAAGAGTTTGGTGGTTGGGTCAGGAGATATGAGTTTGCCATTATTAGACGCGACTGTAAAATCTACTGGGGTGGACTTCTGGGTAGGAGTGAAGAGTAAAAGTTTTGTTTTTTTGGGGGTTCAAGAGGAGGCAGCGCTATAAAAAACATTTTTCAACTATATTAAATGCCTTTTGGGTTAGGGACTGTAGTTCAGATGGTGAATTAGCTGAGCATATTATTGTGGAGTCATCTGCGTATGGTATACATGTAGCTTGAGGAATTGCTGAGTGTAGGTCATTAATGAAAATAGAGAATAGTAGCGGGCCTAATATGGAGCCTTGAGGGACACCAAGGTTAATGGGGAGGTGAGTAGATAGATTATCCCATAGCACAGCCTGCTGTATATTCTCTAAGTAAGACTGGAACCATTTTATAGCCAGTGCATCATGTGAGAGGGATTTGTGTATATTTATAAGTAGCTGGTGAATAACCATATCAAAAGCTTTAGAAAGATCGATAAAGAGTGCAGAGGAAAGAATGTTAGTTACTTTTTTTGTTTATGCAATCTGTAAAGGATAAGAGGGCAGTGGTGGTACTATGGAATGGCCTAAATCCATGTTGACAGCAAGTAAGTTATTTTGGATTAGGTGGTGTAATAGTTGTGTATGGATGCACTTTTCCATTACTTTTTCCAACAGAGAAAGTAAGGCTATGGGACGATCGTTTGAAAATTCATTTGTTACCACCTTTATGTAGGGGGATAATAATGAGAGATTTTCCAGATAGTTGGGATGGTACCTTCAGTTATGGCTCTGTTAATCAGTATGGAAATGGGATAGGCTATGGCTTTAGCTGCTTTTTACAGGCATTCTGCAGGTAGTTGGTCAGCTGAGGGGTGGTTGGCTTTAGTTTTTGGAGAAGGGTGCAGATGCGGAGTTGGAACTGCTAGTAGTGGAGTATGAATGCATCATTACTAATACAGGTCTTGGCTGCTTTCTCCTAATTAGGTTTGGGACACAACCAATCTGCCCTTTCAATTAACAAATCATGCTGTAGAATACAAGTCCAGTTACTTAGCTGTGCTTTTATAAAGCTGATGCATTCTGTTTCAGTTTCTGTAGTACATCAGAAAAACTCAGGCTGTCCTTTAACTCTACCATTACTTGAAACAGCTCTTCTTGAGCAGTCTCATACTCAGCCAGCCTTTTTTTCACTTTTGACCTCTGATTTTTGCAGCTTTATCAGCTCATTTGAATGACTGTTTAATCCGCTCTGAGCACATTTTTTCATTCTTACTGTACCAAAGCTGGTGCTTGAACTATTTTTAGCTGAAGAGCTGTAGAATTCTTCCCAGTCGGTATTTTTTCTTCACTTTTTCTAGTTAATTTACTTTTAGACTTTCTAAGATGCTAATCATATTGATGACTGTTGCAACAGCCATAGGTGCATGAGTTACACCCTGTAAAGTACATCACAGCTGGCCAGATTCCAAAACTTCAGGGCAACTTCCACGCACCCAAACTTTCAAGCAGCTTGAGCTATACTGACTAACAGACATGTTTGGGCATAAAGCCCTTCAGGCCTTCTCTGCCAGAAGAGAGAAGGCACAACCCTGAAAGGCTAGTGCCAGGAACAAAAAATAAATGTCCACACCCTCGCATTAAAAAAAGGGGGTGGAGGGAGGGACCAATTACTGCAGCAATGTTCATTCCAACATCTACCTTTATGCCAAGTTCAAATTACACAACTGGACTATGTACATATTAATCACTGATGCAGTAGCCTTAGCTATATGGGTAGATTACCATAGCTAACTTCATTTCAGAGGTGTAAGGCAAAGACCACAGAAGCCCCTGGATAATGGTCCTATTAAAAGCTTGATCTGGACATAAACAAGGAATCAAGACTCAGGTTCTTTGCAAAAGTATGTACAGAGGACCAAGTAGCAGCTTCTAGAATACTTCTAGAATCCAACCCTTTCCATAAAGCCATAGATGAAGACAAGGCACTGGTTAAAGTAGGCCTTGACCCTGCCTGGAATAGTTTTGTTACGGTGAGAACAAAAAGTAATAGCCTTAGACAGCCATTTGAAATCTGTATGTTTTGACACAAGTTGTCCCTCGTCCTTACCGACAAAAAATGAATTGATCCGAAGATTTGAAAGATTTAATTCTGTCAAGATAGTATCAGAGCTGTCTGTGGACATCTAAGGTATGGAGTATCCTTTATCATTTTTAGATTCAAGAAATGGATACTTTGGCTTAAAGGAAAAACTTCAATACCATTTCAGGCATAGAAGGATTAATTCTCAAAGAAACTCTGTCCCTATGGCAAATGGGAGTGGGATGGCTTGCCATAACAGCTTTCGTGCAGAAGCCAGGCCAATCAGTAAAATGTACAGTTGTGTACCACTTACCATAAATGTAGATGTTAAAGTGTATTCACTGTTGCAGTCATCACACTTGGGTTACCCTGCCAGGGGTAGCCCTCAGTCGGCCCGAACACCAGAGGCTTACTATTTATGCGTCAGGTGCTGTCGCTTCAGGACTGACGTCAAGTAGTCAGTGGTATAACAGGCAGCCAACGCCATTACATCAGTTTTTCTTGCCCCAAATGTCAGGAGCCCCCAAATAGGGAGCTAGGTTATGGTGGAATAACACCACCAGTAGAAAGTAAATACCAAATATCACTAAGGAGTGAGGAAGAGAGACCGAGAGAGAAGGGGGATGGAGGGTGGGAAACCAGGACTGCAACAGTGAATACACTCTAACATCTACATTTACGGTAAGTGTACACATCTGTACTATGTTCTTAGCATTTCACTGTTGCAGTCATCACACTTGGGTTTATTTTCCAAAGCTGAAGTAATGGGTGGAGGCAGTCAAGAAGAGTTGGGGCTGGCTAGAATACCCTGTAGGACTGCGGTTGCAAAGCCTGCCCTGGATTTGGAAGAGATAGGCAGGTGGTAATGCTTGGTGAAGGTGTGAACAAAACTCCATGTTGCAGCCTCCAGGAAGTCCCTGGTAGGGACCCCTCTGAGAAAAGCTGCAGAGGTGGCAGTCGCCCTAGTGAAATGTGTTCTGACCCCCTTTGGGGGTGGTTTCCCGTGGTGTTTGTAACAGAAATGGATACAGTGTGCTATCCATTTGGAAATTGTTAGTTTTGATATGGTCTTGCCCTCTGCCCCCGTTGCAAAGCTGAGCAGTAAAGTACAGTTTTGTACCTACCATAAATGTAGATGTTAGAGTACACCCTGCTACAGTCATCACACTTGGGTTATCCTGTCGCCAAGTGGTCCCGCAGTCAGCCGGAATTCCAAAGTCTTGGTCCGGCGTCGGTTGCTGTCGCTTCTTCCCTGACGTCAGTGCGTCAGGGGTATAAATAATGCATCTGACGCCATTCTCTTCAGTTGTTCTTGCCCCAGATGTCAGGTGCCCCCAAAAAGATGGTCAGAAATTAGTACCAAACTAAGTATATTTTGCACAAACACAAAACCCCTCCAGCTATAAGCAAATACATCAGGAAGGTCTTGTAGAGATTTAGCCAGTTAGATCAGAGGGGATGGAGGGAGGGTAACCTGGACTGCAACAGGGTGTACACTCTAACATCTACATTTATGGTGGGTACAAAACTGTACTATGTTCATCGTGTTACCCTGCTGCAGTCATCACACTTGGGTAGAATCCCAAAGCTAAGGATGGGTGGAGGAGTCAGAGGGTTAGAGGAGGCTAGAAGGCCCTGCAGAACTGCAGTGGCGAAGCCAGTCCTAGTCTTAGAGTAAAGAGGTAAGTGATGGTGTTTGGTAAAGGTGTGTACTGAACTCAAGTTGCAGCTTCCAAAATCTCCTTGGTTGGAACCCCCCTGAGGAAGGCTGTAGATGTAGCTGTTGCCCTGGTAGAGTGGGGCCTAATGGTAGCAGGAACTGGTTTTCCATGATGGGTATAGCCAAAACGAATGCAATGTCCTATCCATTTGGAAATGGTTTGTTTTGATATAGCCTTCTCTTGTGAAGCTGTAGCATAGGATACAAAGAGTTGGTCAGATTTTCTGAAAGCCTTAGTTTTATCCAAATAGTAACGAAGTTGCCTGTGAATGTCTAAGGAATGCAGGAGTCTTTCTCCTTTGTTCTGTGGATTTGGGAAGAAGGTGGGTAAGTGGATGGTTTGATTTAAAGCCACAATGGAAACCACCTTAGGCATGAAGGAAGGATTAGTTCGTAGAAAAACTGTCGAAGGAAAATGAGGAAAGGTTCCACTGCCATTAGTGCCTGCAGCTCTGAGACTCTTCTAGCTGAAGTTATTGCTAGCAGCAGGGCAGTCTTCCATGATAGGAACTGTATATCTGCAGAGAAAGCTGGTTCAAAGGGAGGTAGCGTGAGTTTTTCCAGAACAAAGTTGAGGTCCCATGTTGGTGTAGGTGCTCTCCTGGGGGACCTAATGTTTTTTGCCCCTCTGAGGAACTGCCTTAGAAGTGGATGAGAAAATAAGGGTGGATCCGTGTTGTAGTGGGCTGAAATAGCTGATGCATGGATTTTAATGGAAGAAAAAGACAGTCCTTTGTGCAACATCTCAGCTAAATACTGTAGTATGTGAGGCATGTGAGGCTGAATTGTGTCTTGGCCTTTAGTTTGGTTCCAGGCACAAAACCTTTTCCATTTGTCCGAATAAGCCTTCCTGGTGCTGGGCCTCCTAGCTTCCAGAATAACATCCATAACTGCTTGGGAAAGAGGAGCTGGCTGGATGCTTAGTTCATTTGCCATGCAGCCAGGTTTAAGGTTTTGAGCTGGCTGTGAAGAATCGGATTGTTTTGCTGTGTGAGCAAATGGGTTATTTGTGGTAAAATCCAAGGTGGGCCCTGGGCCATATTCCTCAATAGCGGGTACCAGTGATGGCGTGGCCAGTCTGGGGCTACGAGTATCAGTCGTGGTCTCTCCTTCCTGACTTTTAGAAGCACTCTTGTGAGGAGAGGCAATGGAGGGAAGGCATACACTGTCAGGTTTTTCCAGCTGAATGAGAGTGCGTCCACTTTCCAAGCTTGATGGTGAAGTGTCCTTGTACAAAATTTTGTTAGTTGATAGACCCGTTTGCCAGCCCTCAAAACTATGTCTGGAAGGCCCCATTTTTGAGTTATTGTAAATACTTGTGGATCCAGTTTCCACTCATGGGGATCCATGATGTTTCTGCTGAGGTAGTCTGCCAATGTGTTCTTTCCTGGCAGGAATTGAGCTTGTAACTGAACTTGGTAAGCCAGAGCTGTGTTCCACAAGGTCATTGCTTGCCTGCATAGAGGGTAGGAGTGTGTACCCCTTTGTTTATGTACCACATTACTGTGGTGTTGTCCGTCCTTATTGTAAGTTGTCCTGGATGTAATGGATTCTTGAAGGCTGTCAGAGCATTCTGTAAAGCTAGCATCTCTGATTGATGTGCAGATTCCTTTGATCTGCAGTCCATACGCCTTGAACGCACTGTCCTGCCATGTGTGCCCCCCAGGCATAGTCCGATGCATCTGTTATCATAGTTTGCCTGGCTGGGGGCAAGGTGAAAGGCTGACTCTTGTTGAGGTGACATGTCTGTGACAACCATAGAAACTCCTGTTGTAGGCAGGGAATGAGAGCTATTGTGTCCAAGCTGTGGTTGTGTTGAGACCATACGCTTTTTAGGTACCACTGTAATTTCCTCATATGCAGCTTTGCAAATGGTATTAGAAGTATACAAGATGCCATGAAGTCCAAGGCCTGCAGAATTTTTCTTGCAGGTAGTCTGGTCTTTGCCATTGTTTTGAAATACTGAGTCAGTTGTATTTGTTTGTCTGGCATCAGATAAGCCTTCTGGGCCGTTGTATTCAAGCTGGCACCCAGGAATGTCATTTTGTGAGGGTACTAGTTTTGATTTATTTTCGTTTACTGTGTACCCCAGGCAACTTAGATGTTTTACATAAGCCAGATGTTGTAAGAGGATGTCCTTGCTTTCTGCTTGGATGAGGCAGTCGTCCACGTCCAGGTATGGGTATATTTGAATTCCTCTGACTGCAGTATGCAATTACTGGTGCCAGGCATTTTGTGAAGACCCTGGGCGCAGTAGATAAGCCAAAGGGCAGTGCAGAGAATTGGTAATGGGTTGAACCAGCAATGAAACGGAGGTATCTTCTGCAGTTTTGTCTGATAGGGACATGCAGGTATGCCTCCTTGAGGTCCAACGTAACTAGCCATGCTTCCTTGCCCAACATGGGAAGTAGCTGCTGTAGTGTTAGCATCTTGAATTTGGGTACTTGTAAGAAGGTGTTTAGAATTGAAAGGTCCAGAATTGGTCTCCAGGCATTGTCCTTCCTGGGAACTAGAAAGAGTCTTGAGTAAAATCCTTGGCCTTGCTCTCGAGTAGGTACCAGTTGAATGGCTCTCATGTCCATGAGAGCTGTAATTTGTTTTTGTGCCTCTGCCCATTGATTTTGTGGCAGGTTTGGCATTCTTTTCATTGGCAAGGTGTGAAAATGGAATCTGTATCCTCGTGAAATGTCTAGGACCCATTTGTCCTTTGTGACAATGTGCCAGTTGTCTGAAAAAAGTGCGAGTTTTCCTCCCAAGGGGGCTGCCAAGAGATTGTTGCTTGGCCAGATGAGGTGCAAGTCAATGAGTTTGCCTTCTGGTAGTTTGGGACCGGTCTTCTCCTCCCTTCTGTGTTGCAGTGCCCCATTGGCGAGGTTTGTACTGGGCTTGAGGTTATCCTCTGCCTCTTGGACATCTGTATTTACCCCTCTGTGGTCTGTCAGTAGCTGGAAAGGATCAATTTTTTGTTGGCCAATTTCTGCTGAAGCGAGAGGGCTGTACCTGTAGAAAATCTTAGACTGTCTGCATGGATTTTGCCTTATCCTCCATTTTCTTTAAGACTTCTTCTGCTTTACCTCCAAAAAGAACATCCTGCTGTAAGGGACCATCTAGAAGCTTTGCTTTAACATGATCAGGCAGAGTTTGTTCCTTTAACCAAGCATGCCTACATATAACAGACCCAGTGACAGCTGCTCTGCAGGAAGCCTCTAAAGAATCAAACCCACACTGTAAAGTATGTTTGCCCACCTGTTCAGTTGCGTGCAACAGATTCTGCATTTCTTTCAATTCAGACTGTTGAGGGAGTGTGCTCATTCTTTGTTTTAACTGAGATCTAAGAAATTGCTGATACTTTAACATGTGAAATTGGCAATTTAGTGCCCTCATAGCTAGAGTGGCTGAGGTATAAACCTTTTTCCCCCACCTGTCTAGTGCTCTGGAGTCCCTTTCAGAGGGTACAGGATTTTTTTGCCAGAGAAGCCTTAGCCCCTTTGGGACCATGGGAGATAGTCTCTGGATCATCTGGATCAGCAACAGGGCTTTTATAAAGAAATTTGTGGGAATCAGGCACTCTATAGTATCTGTCAGGTTTGGCCGGAGCAGGAGGCAGAGAGTCTGTGTTCAAACTGGATTCTAAGTAAACATCATCCACAATGTCTAAAACTGGGGGGAATGGCAAGTGGTCTGTGTTGGGGGAGTAAAATACTCTGAGCCTTTTCTTTGAGCCAGAGTAGTCCTGACCTTCCCAGTGAAAGTGTTCCCTCAGTGTGTAACGTTTCCCCAAAGGAGTAGTCTTCAGGAGGAGAAGCTGAGGGAATGGAATACATCAGAATATTCATAAGGGGAGAAGGAGTAATCCTGGTCCTCAGAGGAGCCTGAGGAAATGGACACTTGTTCAGAGGATGTATAATCTTCCTCTTGTCTAGGCCTTTTGTCAGGAAGGGGTTGGGAACCCCTGATTAAGGAAATCAAATCTTCAGCCATTTTGAGCATCTGTTTCTTAGGCATGGGGCCTTGAACAGGGGACTGAAGTGCAGTCTTTTTAGGTTTAATAGGAGTCTTCATCTTAGGGTACGTTTTAATTGTGAGCGTCGTCTGTCTGAAGACGCCTTCAGAAACAGACGGAGTTTCTGCAGCACCGATATCTTTTTCAGCGGTGTCGTCGGTAGGGGCTGAACAAAATGGCGTCGGCCTGGTACTTTCCGCCAAAAGTTCCGAAGCGGTCTCTGGTTCCAGATCTGCAGTAGTCAGGGGCTGCGTCAGAGCCTCACTGAAGACCGGTGAACCGGAAACCGTACCAGCCGAGGCCTCGGAGTCTGGCTTGGGTCTAGCCTGCCTGTCCTTATCCTTGCATTTTTTGTGCACGCCGGTAGTCTGTTGCTCCGACGGCATAGTGTAGTTAAATTTTCTACCGAAGTAGTGTCGTGCGAAATCAAAGCATCTTTTTATAGTACGCTTATTAAACCTAGCACAAAAATGACAACTAGTGACGTCGTGGTCTAGGCCTAGGCAAGGTATGCAGTAAGAATGAAAATCCTTATGAGGTATTTGCTTCCCACAAGAAATACAATTGTTAACTTTTTCTGACATCTGTCAGAGGCAAGAAAAGTTTCCCCAATGGGGTACTTAGCTTTATTGAAGACTTCGGTCTGAAATTAAGTCGGCCGACCGGCACTTGCGAACTGCTTCTGCTTCGGGCACCGCGCGGCAAGAAAGACTGAAGAAAATGGCGTTGGATGCATTATTTATACCCCTGACGCACTGACGTCAGGGAAGAAGCGACAGCAACAGACGCCGGAACCAAGACTTTGGAATTCCGGCAGACTGAGGGACCGCCTGACGACAGGATAACCCAAGTGTGATGACTGCAGCAGGGTAACGCTATGAACATCTGGTCAGATTTCCTGAAGGAAATTGTCCTACCCAGGTAGAATCAGTTGTCTGTGCACATCTAAAGAGTGCAGGATCCATTCCTTATTTTGAGGTGTAGGGAAAAAGATGGACAAATAGATTGGTCGAGAGCCACGCTGGAGACTACTTTAGGCAGGAAAGTAGGGGTAGTCCTGAGGGAGTCAGCATGGAAAAGGAAAGGTTTCATAGCCATGAGTGCTTGTAGCTCAGACACTCTTCTAGCTGAAGTGATGGCCAGAAGGAAGGCTGTTTTCCAAGAGAGGAATTTTAACTCTGCTGAAGCTAAAGGCTCAAAGGGGGGGGGAGCTTTTCCAACACAAAGTTAAGGTCCCAAGCAGGGGTAGGGGCTCCTCTGGGTGGCCTTAGGTTGTTAGCCCCCTCTAAGGAACTGCTTGATGAGGGTGTGTGAAAATAGAGGTGGCTCTGTTGTAATGAGCAGAGATGGCAGAGGCATGGATTTTAATAGAAGAGAAGGATAGGCCCCTGTGAAGCAGGTCTGCTAGGTAATCCAGGATGATAGGTAAACAGGGCTGTGCTGGATCAGCTCCTTTATCCTGGATCCAGGAGCATTACCTTTTCCACTTGTCAGCATAGGATTTTCTAGTGCTGGGTCATCTGGCTTCAAGTATAATGTCCAGGACTTGCTTACTTAGGCTGGCCACTGGAGGAGAGGTCAAGGAATAAGTCAGGCTGCCAGGTTCAGGGTCTGCAATTGTGGATGCAAGAACTCTCCCTTTTGCTGAGGCAGGAGAGTTGGAATCTGAAGGAGGTGCTATGGAGGCAACGGTGAAATGCTGCGCAATATTGGGTACTAGTGTTGGCGTGGCCAGTCTGGGGCAATCAGGATTGCCCTTGGTCTTTCCTCCCTCATTTTGAGTAACACCCTTGAAAGAGGAGGTAGAGGGGGAAATGCATATAGAGAGGTTTACCCATTGGAAGGACAGAGCATCCACTTTCTAGGCCTTGCTGTGAAGTTCCCTGGTGCAGAACTTGCAAAGCTGGTGGTTGTTGTGGGAGGCAAATAGGTCCACCTTCGGGGTACCCCATTTCTGGGTTATGAGGCTGAAGGTGCTGTGGTTTAATTGCCACTCATGTGGGTCTAGGAGATTTCTGCTTAAGTTGTCTGTCAGATTTTGGTTGCCTGGCAGGAATTGTGCTAGCAGGTGAATCTGCATGGCTGAAGCAGTGTGCCAAAGGGTCATGGCAAGCCTGCATAGTGGGTAAGAGTGGGTTCCTCCCTGCTTGTTGATGTACCACTGTGGTGTTGTCCGTTTTGATTAGTAGAGGTCCCGGAGAGAGTAGGGTTCTGAAAGCTGTCAGAACATGCTGAACAGCTAGCATCTCTTTTTGGTTGATGTACAGATGAATTTGATTTGGGCTCCAGTGGCCCTGAATGCACCTGCCATCCAGGTGTGCACCCCAGGCATAGTCTGATGCATCTGTGGTTAGGGTCTGGGCGGCATGGGGTTGTGAAAAGGGAAGTCCCTTGTTGTGGTTGCATGCTGCTGCCCACCAAAGAAAATCTTTCCTTAGACAAGGTATCATAGGTGTAATAGTTTCCAGGTTTTAAGTACCACTGAAGTTTTCTCATATGCAGTCTGGCATATGGAATTAGTAGAATGCAGGAGGCCATAAATCCTAGCTTTTGCAGGATTTTCCTTGCAGATAACTGGGTTCTGGTGGCCAGTTGAGAGAAGCAGCCTGTCAGGCTTGTTTTTCTGGAGTAAGGAATGCCATCTGGGATGCTGTGTCCAGGCTTGCTCCCAGAAATACAATTTTCTGACTGGGGACTATTTTGGATTTCTTTTTGTTTATAGTGTACCCCAGTGAGGTTAGTAGATCTTTTACAAATGTCAGATGCTGTAACAGTTTTTCCTGACTGAATCAGGCAGTCGTCTAAGTAGGAGTAAATCTGAACATTTTTTTTTCTGCAAAAAGCAATGGCTGAAGCCAGGTATCTGGGAGCAGTGGAAAAGCCAAAAGGGAAGTGCAGAGAACGGACAATGCATAGATCCTGCCCTGAAACGTAAATATTTCCTGCAAGAGTCTCTCTGATTGGGATGTGCAGATAGGCCTCTTGGGTCTAGAGTGGCTAACCAGGCATCTTTGGATAGCATAGGAAGAAGCTGCTAGAGGGTGAGCATTCTGAATTTTGGTTCCACCAGGAAGGTGTTTAGAATAGATAGATCTAGGATTGGGCATCAGGTGCCCTTTTTCTGGGTACCAGGAAAAGTCTAGAATAGAAACCTTGGCCTATCTGGTCTGCAGGAACAGGCTGAATTGCCCTCATGAAGAGCAGGGAATGAACTTGGTTTTGTGCCTCTGCCCACTGGTTTGAAGGAAGATCTGGGAACCCTTTTGGGGTTGGCAGTGTGTGGAAATAAAATTTGCACCCGTGGGACACTATGTTGAGGACCCATCGATGGTTGGTGATGGACACCCAGTTTTTTGCATGGGAGGCAAGTTTTCCTCCTATGGGCACAAGCAGGTGGGCAGAGGTAAGAGGTGGAGTTGAAAAGTCATTGTGAATTCTTTTCATAAGGGGGTGGCTTAGCACTCCCTGTTTTAGAAGTGGATCTACTCCATTGCTTAGATCTCTGCAAACCCTGAGACTGTTGTCTGGGGGGGGGGTCTGTTTCCCCTAGGGCTAGTCTGAGGTGGGAGGGGACTAGAAAGGACCAATGTTTTGAGGGACAATGCCTACTGAATCTTGGGAGACTGGACTTGCAAAAAATATTTAACTGCATGCATAGACTTAGCTTTTTCTTCAATCTTTTTTTTAGAACATCTTCTGCTTTGGTGCCAAACAGACTGGCTTTGTTCAGTGGTGCGTCCAATAATTTTGATTTGACATGGTCGGCAAGGCCTGCTCCGTAAGCCAAGCATGCCTTTTAAATACAAAACCTGTGACTGCTGCCCTGCAGGATGCTTCTAGGGCATCAAACCCACATTGCAGTGTATGCTTACCAACTTGGCTTGCAGAATGCATAAGCTCCTATAATTCTTCATTTTCTGCATAGTCAGTGAAGGTATACAGTTTTTGTTTAATAAGTTCCATCGTATGTTGCTGCGGTAGCGTTGTTGCCTCACAGTAAAACGCTGTCCGGTTCGATTCTCAGCTAGAGAGTCTTCTGCGTGGAGACATGCGTGAATGGGCGTACCTCCGTTGAAGGTTGTGCATCACGGCTGGTAACTCGGCACAAAAATCAACTACCAATCATTAGCGGACCGGAGTTCCACTGCGGCGACCCCTAACCAGGAAAAGCTGAAAGACGCAAACAAATCGTATGTTGCTGGTATTTCAGCATATGGAACTGACAATTTAACGCTCTAATGGCAAGAGTTGCAGAGGTGTACACTTTTTTACCCCATCAGTCTAAAGCTCAGGAATCCCTGTCCGATGGGGTGGGATTCTAAGCTGTGGTTTCTTTTATTCCTTTAGGTCCTTGGGAGATGACCTCTGGGTCAGCAGTAGGATTTGTAAAAAGAAATTTGTGAGAGTCAGGGACTCTGTAGTACCAGTCAGGTTTCCTGGGAGCAGAAGGCAGAGTATCAGGAGTTAGACTGGATTCCATAAAAATGTCATCCACAACAACCAGAACAGGAGAAATAGCTAAAAATTCCCAGAGTCTCTTTTTGGACTGAAGATAATCCTGGCATTCCCAATTGAAATGCTCTCTCAAGGTATGTAGGGTTTCACCAAAAGAAAAATTCAAGGAATGGATTCCTCTGCATACGAATCCTCATAAGCAGATAAGGGCATGTCTTCATAATCAGAAACCTCAGAGTCGGACTCTTGGTCAGATAAAGCTGCTGGGGAAAAGTATCTTTTCCTTTTAGCAGGGGTAGGCTGGCTTCCCCTAATCAGCATAAGGTCTTCTGCCATTTTAAGCTTCTGAGAATAAGGTATGGAAGCAGGTGCTTGAGGTTGGGTCATTTTTTTTTAGGCGTAGTTTTTATTCTGGGCCTTATAAACTCGGTAGTTTTAGAAAGAACTGTAGATGTGAAAGAAGTCTGTTTGTGTAGAGTATCAGTAGTGCGAAGAACTTCCTCAGAATCCGGTGCCTGCTCAGCAGCTCCGGACACATCCAAGGTAGAGACATCCACAGGTTCTGTAGTTAAAGAGTCTTGCGGCATACCGGACTCCGAATGGGTCTCGATAGCGGCCTGCGAATCCATGGAAGCGGGCATCAGGGGCTGCAAAAACGTCTCATTTGAGTACCGGCGAACTGGCGACTAGCTTAATGGAAGTGTCGGCAGCAGTTCTGGACCTGTTCGGTCTGTCTCTGTCTTTATCCTTATGTTTTTTTTTGGAAGATCAGTAGTCTGATGGCTTACTGAAGCCATTTTGGAATACGGAGATCGACAGCGAAAGTATTTAGCTATGATAAGGGCCCGACGACTTATAGTTCGGGCGTTCAACAAACCACACAAAACCGGCAGTGAGGGACGTCATGTTCTATGCCTAAACAGGTGACACAGTAAGAATGGAAATCTGTGTGGCTGTCCACAGGCGAGATAATTAACTTTTTTGGACACCGGTTAGAGCAAGAAAAAGGGATCCCTAATGGGGTACTTAGCTAAGACTTCAATTTCAGAAACGAAAACTCACGTAGCGGCCGACCGGCACTCGTGTCAACTGCTTCTACTTCGGGCTCCTTGGCAAGAAAGACTGATTTAATGTCGTTGGCTGTTTTTATACCACTGACTACCTGACGTCAGTCCTGGAGCAACAGCAACCGATGCAGAAATACTAAGCCTCTGATATTCGGGCCGACTGAGGGCTACCCCTGGCAGGATGACTGCAACATTGAAACATGAACATCTGTTTTCCATGTTGAGAACCTCATGTCATTCAGATTAGTTGGTTCAAACTTGATCAAGTGTTAGCTTGTTTAACAAACTTAAGGAGGGGCTACTGGTTTTCTTTGAGGCCTCTCCTCTTCTGCAAAACCCCTTTTAACATCATTCTGACTTGAGACTGCATTGAAAGAGGAGGATCCATAGAAAATGAAATGGCTGATAAAAACCTTGATAGAGGAATAAGAAAAGCCATAGGATAGTAACTCACACAAATACTGTAAAACTGGAGACCAACTAGTCCTGCATGGGTAGTGGATAGGTTGCTGGCACCAACTAAAATCTTTTCCATTTGTTAATATATGATTTCCTAGTAGCAGGCTTTGTCTCCATTAGTACCTGCTGCATATCCTTGGTAAATAGGTGCCTAAAAGGAATTGAGGCCTTATCTCTACCACATCCAGGCAGTCAAATGAAGATGATTAACGTCAGGCTGTTATCAAACACCCTTGTTCTTACGTAAGTAAATCCAATCTGTGAAGAAGCTTGTGGTAATTGTCCCTGGCCATTTCCAGAAGGGGGAGTGTGATGTGAGGTAGTGCCAGCTGTGCCACGGAGAGTAGAGCAGTGCATGTGTTACATATGCCAGCACAGCTAACTGGAGTTTTGTAAAGAAAAATGTCATCTGAATATCAAACAGATTTGTAAAGTTGCTTGTGTTAAAAATATATCAACAGTGGGTCCCTGCTGGACAGAAAAGAAATATTCATGTATGTCAGCCTGTATTGTTGTAACAAACAAAATGTATACATATTAACAGAGGATACCAGAAGGGAAGGGGTTAAGCTCAGTCCAGCTAACCTTCAGGAAAAACAGCCTGAAATTAAATGATTTGGTTTAGGCCACAATGATTTTATCTCGGGTCTGAATGCTGCCAGAAAACAGCTTGTTACTTTCAGCAGGAAGGGTGGAAGTGTTGGATCTATTTTACAGTTTCCAGATGGTGTACTAAATCTTAGCTAAAGTTCTGTGTGTACATTGTGACACATCAATGCCAGATCCTGGCTCAGTTTCTGGTGAGGAGTTAGTGTGGGAACCAGAGTCAGGTGACCAGATGTGATGTCATTCTGTAGCCAGCACTGAAACTGTATTTGAATACTAGTGGGAGGTGTGATAAGTGTACACTGTTTTTGGACCGGAGACACTCGGCCACTTTTATCTCGCCTTGCTTGTAGTTAAGTAACTAGGGAACAGTAATTCTTCAGTCAGAAAAATATAGTGAGATTAGTTAAATGCTGATCTGATGTTATCAATCTTCACTTAATACTTGTGTGGGTTTGGTTCCACATCTCAGAACTGACTCTGCCATTATTCCAGCTCGTGCCTTCCAAAAACTCTCGAGCTTAGCTATATCCATAATGCTCCTCTCAAGATTACCTCAGATCTCATTTGCTGCTTCAAAAGCCAGACGCGTTCCTCTGTCGGTTCTCGAGCTAGCAATTTTTAATATTTTCCAGATTTTTCTCTCTGCATCTATTTCTTTAGTTCTGTCACAGTTACCCAGCTTCTCTTCATTGACTGCCATGCATTTTTCCTTGGTATGTCATCACTGGTAGCCTTCCTCCTTTCCTCTATTTATGTGGTAATCTTCCATACCATTGCTGGTACCTACTCTTTCCCTTTCTGGTGTGTGTTTTGACTGACATGACTGAAACGTCTAAAGGCACTTCTGGCTTCAAGGGATGCCAGACGTGCGACCACAAACTACCAAATTCCAATTGTCATAACTTGTGCGTGTACTGCTTGGGCCCAGTACATCTTCAGGAAGACTGTTCCACCTGTCATGGGTTTAGCCACCAGACCCCTGGAGAGAGAAAGATTAAGTTGATCTTCAAAGGCATGATAAAATCTAGCTTTGAAGAGGCTATATCTCTGACCTCTAAAACTGATAAAAGTTCCCCTTCCAACTCCACTAGGCAAAAGGGGTCAAAGAGAAGCCACTCTGTTTCTTCACTTAAGTTGGAACTGCCGGTCAAAAAGGAAGTCTTCCAGAGTTTCCGTGGGACCTTCGGGAAAGAAGCTGTCTTCACTGTTGCCAATTTGCCCGCCAACTACGG
Organism: Protopterus annectens; assembly: GCF_019279795.1. Taxonomy (NCBI): domain Eukaryota; kingdom Metazoa; phylum Chordata; order Ceratodontiformes; family Protopteridae; genus Protopterus; species Protopterus annectens. The sequence continues at coordinate 572,211,107 of NC_056739.1, read as the reverse complement.
CACCCACCTCTTCCTCAGCTCAGAATACTTCTTCCTTCTCTGTTCCACCAAACTTGGAACCGAAAGTTTTCTTTCAGACTTATTCTTTCAAAAGACTTACCACTGACTATATACTCCAGGGATTGATCCCTTTATGGAGCGACCACCAAGCCTCTTTTTGGGTAGACCTTTGCCCCCGTCGGTCTACTCTACCAACAGCCTTATGGAACCTGATGTTTTGAGGCTGGACCAGCTCCTGGTGGCGAGGAGATTAGCCACTTCCTTGGTTCCTAGCACTTCTGGCTCTACAGCCTTAGATGTTTCTCAGCTGACACTTGTTTCTCCTCCGACTCCATCTGAGCCTTCAGAGTTACCAGTTCTGGCATTCCCAGTGTCTTCTGCACTGGCACTGGTGAGATTGCGTCTCGGATGCCTATAACTGCCTTGAGCTCTTCAGATCTCACTGAACCGGACAGCTCTCAGGACTGGAGCTTCATTGACTGTTCCAGGCAGCATGATTGAATGCCAGTTTTAAATCGGAGCTGTCCATGCTTCTCCAGGAGTCGGCACAAGTCAGTTCAACTGCGGCATTGGACTCTGGCAGCTGCCTCAGTGTGGGATGGGGTTACAGTTTTGAAGGAGTGTTTCTATTCTGGGCTCCCATTCTATGGGGGAACCTGCTTTCCATGTCATGGAGAGGGTCTTTGTCCACTACGGGCTCACAGTTGATTCCTCTTTCATTGGAACAACCCCCAGTTCCTTCCCCTTGCCCAGAGCTACCTCCACGCCTCTGACTTGGGAGAGCGGGCACAGACACCTCAGGATCCAACCATGCTGGTTATGTCCTCTTCAGACACCTCTCCGGCAAGTCCCACCAAGGAGGTACCAGAAGAGAAAGTGCAAGAGAAAGCACTTGGACTCTCCTGAAGAGTCTTTCACAGAAGATGCTGACTGATGAATGGGAAGGTTCCCAAAGGTCACCACCAGAAGATGCCTCCTTTGGTGACATTCTAGAGATCCTTAAAGAGAGGGGGTGTTGGCTGGACTTAAAAACCTTCCTCAGAAGAGTACATACACCTGGAGGCTTTCCATGCCCATCTACTGCCTGGATTTCTCTGCCCACTGACAATCTGATTAAACTAGCTGCTCAGCAGGCCTGGAAGATTTCCCAACTCCATCGGGCCAACGCCCGAGAGACCAGACTGGATCAAGTAGCAGGTTCCAGCATAGCTAGGAGATGACATGCCTGAATGTGCTTGTGTGACTTTGTAGAGCCACTTAAGTCTTCCTTCGTCAATGCTCCTTTTGACAGGAACATCCCCTTTTGGACCCAAAGTTACAGACCTTTGCTGGATGTGAGAAAGATGGCTAGACACTTTATGCCATGGACGGACACGTTCCCACTCAACGGCCCTACTCTAGGAACCAGAAGAGTAGAAGACTATGGTTCAAAAAGTCCCAAAGGGACTTTCCAGGACTCGCATGGAAATGACTTCTCCCGGTAAGGGGTTATAATGGAAAAACGCCACACTAGTGGCAGAGGTGGCCTGCAGAATCAGGGTTCCAGGAATATCCAGGGAAAGATTCCCTTTTGGCAATCCTGAATGGATGCCTGACTGCCACCATCTGGAGGCAGGTGAGGGATGACTTCCCTGCACCTACTTGCCTGGTTAAGCATGACAGACAACTGGGTGCAAAGGATTATAACCAGACGTCATCATGTTACCTTCTCCAACCAACCCAAGAGAATCCCGATGTTTCGCCCAGTCACAGGGATGCAGCAGTACTAGAAATTCAAAAATTGCTCGACAAAAAAGCCATCCCAACAGTCCCACCAGACCAGACAGGATCCGGAATTTACTCAAGATTCTTTTTAGTGCCAAAGAAAACAGGGGGACTGGAGACCAATTTGCATCTCAGTGCCTTGAACAAGTCTGTGCAAAATACAAAACTGTAAATGGTCACAGTTCAGTCTATTCTCCCGTTCTTAGGGAAAGATGATTGGATGTGCTCAGTAGATCTTCAGGCTGCATATTATCACAAACAGACAAATGCTCCAGAAGATTTCTGTGCTTCCGGCTGGGAGCCAGTTATTACTAGTTTAGAGCCACTCTCGTTGGCCTCACCACAGCCCCCAGGGTGTTCAAGTGCATGGCAGTGGTCGCAGCTCACTTCAGACTGCAAGGATTCTTGCAATTTCCATTACCACAACTTCCAGGCATCTACTGCTACAAGCAAGGAATTATGTCCTTCAAGCTTGTTGCTCACTAGGGATCATTGCAAACTACGAAAAATCCCAACTAGAGCCTATACAGCATTTAGAGTTCATAGGAGCGGTGTTGGACACAAGCACCTGTATCGCATCTCTTCCTCCAGAAAGAATAAAATCAGAAGTCAGACAGATTACTCACAACAGAACAGTGATTGCAAGATCAGTACTTCAGGTTCTATGACCTATGGTGGCCTCCATCACCTTAGTTCTCCTTGCCAGGTTTCACACACAAATTCTTCAATGACTCCTGGCGTTACAATGGCCATTACTGACACAACCAATGTCGCATGATATTCGGATCCCAATTTATGCAAAAAGGACCAGAGTTGGTGGCTCCATTCCAATGACATTCTACTGGGCTGTCCCTTTGTCCCTCCAAAACCCCAAGCCATACTGACCACAGATGCATGCCAGATGAGGTGGGGGGGGGGGCATTTTCTAGGAAAGACAGTACAAGGAACTTGGTCCCAGCTGGAGGCCAATTTGCACATCAATGTTCTAGAGATGAGGGCAGTACTTCTAGCATTGCAAACATTCCAAGAAGCCTTCCGCTTGGAAACAAATGCAATCCAAACGGACATATCAGTGGTTTGGTACATCAACAAACCAGGGGGAACCAGATCTTACCCTCTCTGTCAAGAAGCTCAATGGGCAATTTAAACAGACTACTTTCTAGTGCAATGCATATTCCAAGGAGCTCCGTGATTGCAGACAAACCGCAGGAACATCGCTACCACTATCATCATCGACTACTAGTACTAATGCCTCACCAGTGGTCTCTCAATCCTTTGCAGGCAGAAATTGCTGGGGCTAGCCTTGCTGCAATCTCTTTGAATCTACTCTGAACAAATGCAGCAGCTACTTCACTCAGATTCCCCCTTCCAGGGAGTCAACAAGAGATGCTCTTCTCCATGATTGGCTCCCTGGTCTTGTGTATGCCTTTCCCCTCAATTTCACTCATATCCCAGTTTCTGGAGAAAGACAACAGATCAAAAAACAAGATAATTCTCAACAGATATGGTTTCCATTTCTGTGGCCTCACCAGATACGGTTTCCCTTTCTGAGGCCTCACCTAATTCAAGAACCATGGACTTTGGACCCAGCTTCAGACCTACTGTCCCATCCAGAGGAACTCATTCATTCGAAACTCCAGAATCCCAAATCTCACTGCGTGGTTTTCTCCAGTTCCGATAATTGCCAGGCATACTAGCCTTACTGCCCCCAGTTCAACATATTATTCTAGCCTCTCATAAACCTTCGACTAGATGATTATACAACAGCAAGTGGCAAACATTTTCAAATGGGCTACAGACAGCAAATGTGATCCGTATTCTGCACCTGTTCACAAGGTCTTAGAATTTTTAGCATCGCTTTGAGACGGGAGCACCCTCTTCAACTATAAGTTCATCTTGCTGCAATTTCAAATTTTCATAATGGTCTCGATACAGCTCTCACAAACTTTGTAAAGCCTTTTTAAAAGGAGACCTCCATATAAGGGAGTAGATTCCTTAGGACTTGAATCTAGTGCTACAATCTAATTCCCAATTTGAACAATCTGCAAATTCTGATTTGAAGTATTTATGATGGAAGACCTTATTTTTAGTTACTATTACTTCTGCTACAAGAATATCTGAGTTACAGGCCTTATTTTAGAAGCCTCCTTGCCTAATATTTCATAAGGACAGGGTTCTACTATGAATTAATCCTTCCGTTTTACTGAAAGCAGTATCTGACTCTAGTATCAGACTATATAAATTCCAGTATTTTTCCCAAAATATTTTCGAACAAAGGCATATATTGTCTGCATTTATCAAATGTTTACAGACAACTACATTTTTATCTTCACAGAACAAAGCATTTAGAAAATCTGATCAGTTTGTTTCATTCTCTGCTTCTTTGGGCAAACCAGTTTCTAAGGTTACTCTGGCTAAGTGGCTTCAAGACTGCATAACTGTTATAACAAAAGCAAAGTACAGCTCCCAATGCCTGTAAAAGCACATTCTATAAGAGCAACAGCCTCATCCACAGTTTTCCACGAGAGAGCCTCTTTAGATGATATATATGCAGTGGCTACCTGGGCATCGCCACATACCCTTTTAACTCATTACAAGTTGGATCGGGTCTCATGGCATACCAAACTCTGAACGGGTCTCAGTAGTGGCCTGCGAATCCACAGAAGCGGGCATCAGGGGATACAGAAACACCTGAGGACCAGTGAACTGATGATTAGCTTCGGCAGTTTTGGACCCGTGTGATCTGTCTTTATCCTTACATTTTTTTTTTTCGGAAGATTGGTAATCAGATGGCTTACTGAAGCCATAGCAGAATATGGGGACAGAGCGAAAATATTTAGCTACAATAAGGGCCAGACGACGTTTAGTTCTGTCACTGAGGTACGACATGGTCTGGGCCTAAACAGGTGACGCAGTAAGAATGGGTCTCAGTGTGGTATTTGCTTTCCACAGGTGAGAATTAACTTTTTCTGACATCGGTTAGAGCAAGAAAAAAGGATCCCCAATGGCGTATTTAGTTTTAGAACACTTCAACTTCAATTTGGAAATGAAACTTGGGTAGTGGCCGACCGGCACTTGTGCGAACTTAGCTGGTCTACCCACCATCTCCCCCAATAAACTATCATTTTAGGTGATTTCAATATTGACTGGCAATCCTGTTCTGGCAACCATCCAACCCATCATGTAAACCCTTCATGGCTTCACCTAACTAGTCCAGTCACCAACCAGGATAAATAAATAACTCCAGTAAGCACACTACACTGGACTGGATACTAGTCAGTAAGAGCCCCCAGTCATATATAACAGGTTGCTTATCAGATCGCCTCAGTGATCACTCCCAAACATTCCTACTCAAAAAATACCTATACCAAGATAAACCTGTCATCTACCGTCAAATATGTAAAAAACTAAACTTTAACCCACTCACATTCATCTCCTCCCTCAAAGAATGTAACTGGCATCCTCTAAAGTACCTCAGTCTTGATGACGCAGTTGAATTTTTTAATACTACTTTCCTGAGTATCCTTAATTACCATGCCCCCATAAGACTTTCCAGAATCAAAGCACAACCCTCCCCATGGCTACAGAAAACCACCAAGTCAGAAAGGAAAAACAGGAATAAAGCCTGGGAGCACTGGCGCAAAACCAAAACCCCCTCAACTAGACAAATTCCTAGAACTACGCAATAGTGTCAAAAAGCTAATAAAACCGGACAAATTCCAATACTACCAGTCTGCCCTAGACTCCTCCCACCACAGCCCCAAACAATTCTGGTCCTCCATAAACTCCATCCTCCACCCAGGTAAAGTCAGTACCCTTCCTCATAACATCCCTCACTCCTCAGAAAATATTGCTACCTCATTCAACACACACTTCACACAAACCATACTATCACTAGCTAAAACACAACCCCCCTCCCCTCCAACCCACACCTTCAACTAGTAATCTCCCCACTGCCTTCTCTTTTTCTCCTGTACCTACCTCCAATATAAAAAACCTAGTTAAAACTTAAGCCCACCAGATTAGCAGTAGACAACCTCCCAAGTGAATACCTACAAATCGCAGCTGATGCTCTGGCCTACCCAATATCTATCTTCATTAACCAATGTCTGTCAGAAAGTTACATTCCCACACTATGGAAGTATCACAATTCCCCTCCACAAAGGTAGACCCTCCACAGAACTAACCAATTACCACCCCACAGCTATTCTCTCTCCACTTTCCAAAATACTAGAGAGATGCATACACTCATCTCAGACTACCTCCTTACTAACCTCCTTTCCAAAACTCAGCATGGCTTCCAAAGAAATCATAGCACCACCACTGCCTTACTCTCCTTTACTAACACTATCCTTCAGCATAAAAACAATGGCCATCTCTCCTCTGCTACTTTCCTAGACCTATCTAAAGCATTTGACATGGTCCCACACAAAACTTCTCGGTCCTCAATAACCTATCCTTCTTACAGTCACCAACTGGTTTCAGAGTTACTTGTCTGACCGCCAACAATCCGTTGTATGGCAGAATGACATATCTCCCCAACTACCTGTCTCCATAGGGGTTCCCCAAAGATCCATCCTTGGACCCCTACTCTTCCCTGTTTTCACCAATAATCTAGCCTCTGCCACCAAACATGGCACACTCATACAATACGCAGATGACTCGACCATCATCTGCTCAGCCCAGTCCCTACCGAAACTGCAAAAAGTCACACAGGAAGCCTTTTCCTCTGTTGAAACTTGGTTATCCCATGCCCAATTAATACTCAACCCAAACAAAACTAAACTACTCATCTTCTAACCCATCAAACATACTCAAAACAACTCTCACTAACATCACATCAAAAGACAACACCACTATATACCCAACTGAACACACCAAATTGCTAGGAGTGGAAACAAACTAAAATTTGACATTCACATATCCATGACCATAAAAAAAGTCCACAAAAAACTAGGAGCGCTATACAGAAATAAGCAACTTCTCACCAAAGCAGCAAAGATTTCAATAGCAAATTCCCACCTTATCTCCACCCTACTTTATGCCTCTCCAATATATACCAACCTAAGGCAATGCGATCTAAACAAGCTAGAGACCTGTTACAACAAAATCACCAAATTCGCCACAGGGGCATCCTACAGTAGTCACCACTGTCTCTCTCTTGCTGAACTGGGCTGGCTTGAACTCCCTCACTTCCTTCAGTGGTTTGAACTCCCTCACCTCCTTCAATGGTATCAACTCTCACTCGCCCACAATCTAGTAAATCATCCACTAAATGTCCCATCCCACCAGAATCTACTCCAACCCTATTGCACCACCAGACCACTAAGATCCAGCAACAAAAATCACTTGCAGATCACTAAAGCCAATAACTTTGCTGGTGAAGCACTATTCTCTTGCACCATAGCCAAATTATGGAACTCCCTCCCACCCACAATTACCTCCATACCCAAATTATGGAACTCCCTCCCACCCACAATTACCTCCATACCATCATGCACCTACTTCAAAACTCATCAACCACCCCATCTAACCACTACCTTTCTTTCCAGTCCAATACCTACCATGATTACAGCAAGCTCAGATGTTCATAAGCCAGTACTTATTATACAGCAGGAACAACTTCTTGTAACATTTGTTAATGTCTTATGTACTTCACAGATAAAGATTCTAGTTGTCTACTGATGTACTATGTTCTTCATCTGTAAATATGTTGTAAGTAATTGCTATGTAATCCAATGCAACTACTGTCTGTTTATTGCAACTGTGGAGCTTTTCTCCCCGGGCCTCCGCTGAAATGGACCTACGTCCAGTGGGACACTCCTGGTAACTAAGAAACGGACAGACAGGACAGACAGGACAGACAGGACAGACAGGACAGACAGGACAGACAGGACAGACTTCGGCTTTGGGCTCCTCGGCAAGAAAAACTGATGTAATGGCATCAGCTGCCTGACTATCACCGACTACCTGACAGTCCTGGAGCGACAGCAACCGATGCAGAAATACTAAGCCTCTGGTATTCAGGCCGACTGAGGGCTACCTCTGGCAGGATAACCCAAGTGTGATGACTGCAACAGTGAAACCCAAAGAACATCATATGGAATTAGAATTGACAGACTGCATAATTTGGAGGCTGAAGAAAATGGGAAACTGCATCAACATGAGAGGGACATGGTGACCCTGACAGAAACATGGAGGTAATGGGGAAGGGAATAACAGAACCCCAGAAGCAACAAAGGTCAGTAAATTCCTTTCATAGTATACAGAAGGTGATCATTTTAATAGTTTTATTAATATGTTTTGAAAGAATATGCAAACAGTTGACCAAGGGCTCTGGGTACCGTTCTGAACCCCCTTACTTCATGGTAAAGTTGTAACTGCTGTTTCTAAATTGTCTGATATGGGATTGTTTAAATTATGACAAGGTTAAAAAAGTTATGTACTCACCACAACGTTCCATCTGAGTAGGTAACTTCATTTGTCTGCAACCTGTGGGTATCGGATCCGAGCCAGCAGCTTTCCAAGCTTACAGATCTGAGCTCCAAGCTCCTCCCCCTTACCCACAATACCCTGCTACATCTTTGTAACCCTCAGATCGAGTTTGCCAGAGAAGGCAATAGAAAGTTTCTATAACCTAGTAACCCTTATCACCTTGCAATGGTGATGGCTGAACAAGGTATACACAGGCTCATAACTAGCAAACCATAGGTCCGGGGGAAGGAGGGAGGGTCGGTTGCAGACAAATGAAGTTACCTACTCAGATGGAACGTTATGGTGAGTACACAACTACTTTATCTGAAGTAGTTAACTTCATTTGGTCTACAACCTGTGGGACAGAGTCCCCAGCTACCAGTAACTTGGGAGGCCCTCACGGAAGGATATTCCGGAGCACTGCAAAGCCAAAAGAAGCGCGTCCTCTGGATATGAGATCCAATTTATAGTGTGAAATGAAGGTATGTGAAGCCCAAGTTGCTGCTGCACAAATGTCATCTAACGAATCCCTTGACCAAAATGCCGTAGAGGTAGCCATAGATCATGTAGAGTGGGCTCGCATGTGTAGGGGCTCAGGATGACCAAAGCTTTTGTAGGCAATGAGAATACACTGGGAAATCCACCTCGCTAATGTAACTTTAGTCACTGGCTTCCCAAAACACGATTTTGCGAAGGACACAAAGTTGATCAGATTTTCTGATATCTGCTGTTCTGTTCAGGTAGAAACGTAGTTGTCTGTGAACATCTCAACAATGCAGTCTGTACTCTCCTTTATTCTGAAAATTTGGAAAGAAGACCGGTAGATTGATAGACTGATTGATATTGGCCTGAGGATACTTTGGGCAGGAAGGAGGGATTGGTCCTGAGGGAGACCCTGTCCTTATAAAAAGGATGTATGGAAGTTTACAGCACAGAGCGTGAAGCTCCGAAATTCTCCTGGCAGAAGTAATGGCAATCAAGAAGATGGTCTTCCAAGACACATACTTTAAGCTTCAACTGGGCAGCCATTTGAACCAACGGCCACAGTGGAATTAAAGAACTATGGTAAGATCCCATGGAGGTACTGCATCTCTGATCGGGGGTCGTAACAAGAAGGCTCCTTCCATGAATGATTTACAAATCTTGAATGAAGCCAGGGGTCCTGAATTGTTACCTATGTGATAGTGGGAGATAGCTGCCAGTTGGACTTTAATAGTGGACGCACTAGCTCCCTGCTGAAAAACATGTGAGAGAGTCAAGGACTGCTGGGACAGGGGCTGGATCTAGATACATCATCTCTGCCCAGAGGGAAAAACGTTTCCATTTATTCTTGTAGATCTTTCTAGTGGATGGCCTTAACAGAGGAGGATAATCCGAGAGTCCTAGCCATTAGGGGAACTGGATCAACCAAGCTGAAAGCCTGAGATTACCCAGGTTGGGGGTCTTGAGCCCCAGTGGATGATAAATCAGATCCGGACTGGGATCTAGGATCCAGGGAGGATGTACTAGATGAGACCGTAAGTAAGGGAACCAGGTCTGGTGCGGCCAGAATGGGGCTATGAGGATAACTCTGCTCCCCAATCGACGAGCTTTCTGTGGGAACTTTGTTATCAAGGGAAGAGGGGGACAAGCATACAGAAGACCGGATGGCCATGCATGAACTAGAGCGTCTATGGGGGCTTCTCCTGGTGGGGGAATCAGGGCGAAGAACTCGCTGCACTTTGTGTTTGAAGGCGAAGCGAAGAGATAGTCAGAGACCACTCGTAAGTTGAGAGAATTGTTAGACTCAACCTGTCTGCCAAGATGATTGACCGACCCGGAATGTGCGTTGCTATGAGAAAGCAGTTGGTGGAGATTGCCCATTTCCACACTCTCATGGCCTCCCTGCAAAGAGAATAGGATCTGGTTCCCCCCTGTTTGTTTATGCACCAGACTACAGACATGTTGTCCGACTGAATTGCAATCGTACCCGGAGGAAGAAGGTGATAGAGAGACTGCAACGCTAAAAGCACCACCCTCATCTCCAGTATATTGATATGCAGTGAGGTCTCTGAGTCCACGTGCCTTGGACGGATCTGCCCCTGTAATGCCCCCCCCACCAGAGGAGAGATGCGTCCGTGGTCACCGTGACTTGTGGGGGGAGGTAAGACGAAAGGACGTCCTTCCCGAAGGTCTTTGGAATGAAGCCACCAGAGAAGCGACTCCTTGCACACCCTGCTGAGAGGAATAGGGGTAGATAGGGGTTGAAAAAGAATAGACCATTGCACTTGGAGTACATTGAAGGATTCTCATTTTCAGACGGGCGAGCGGGGATAGAGTGATGGCAGCCGCCATTGATCCCAGGGCCCTCAGGACCAATACGGCGGGTGGTGCAGGAGACTGTAAGAAGTCCAAGATTTGGAGGCAAAGATTGCGTAGCCTGTCGGTTGTCAAGAAATTTCTGGATTGTGTCATGTCTATCCTGGCCCCTATGAAATCCAAGATTTGAGTGGGTTGCAGAGATGATTTCCTGAGGTTGATTGAGATCCCTAGTTGGTGAGCTAGCTGTAACAGGTAATCTCTGTTTGAGCAAAGTTGATGTCTGGTGGGGGCGGTAAGGAGCCAGTTGTCCAGGTACGGAAAGACCTGTATGCCCTGAAGTCTCCGGTGGGCCGCTACTACTGCCATGACCTTGGTAAACACCCTGGGGGCTGTGGTGAGACCAAAGGGTAGGACCCTGAACTGGTAATGACTGGTTCCTAGCCGAAAGCTGAGAAACCTCCTGGATCGTCTGTCCAAAAGAATGTGGTAGTACGCGTCTTGGAGGTCTATCGAGCACATCCAGTCATTCTCCTGTAACAGTGGGAGAATGGATTGAAGGGTGACCATCCGGAATTTCTCTTTGGGTACTGACAGGTTCAGTGTTGCTAGGTACAGTATGGGTCTTAGGTCCCCCGTCTTGTTTGGCACCAAAAAGAACCTGGAGTAAAACCCTAATCCAGACTGCTTCTGGGGGGACGGGCTGGATTGCTCTTTTTCTTAGCAGCCCTTGAATTTCTATAGCTGCTGCATCCCTCTGACCGGGTGGGACATCGGGGATCCCTCTTGATCGAGGAGGGTAGGTTAAGAAGGGGATTGAATATCCTCTGGATACAATTCGGAGCACCCAGCGATCGGCAGTGATGGACTCTCATTTGGCTAGGTGTTCCTAGAAGCGCTCCCCCTGACTGCATCCAGAGAAGAGCAGTCGGGTAACCCCTCAGGGCTGCTGTGCGGGTCGGTCCTAGAAAGGTTCTCTTGACCCAAAGTTCTTTGGGCTCCCTCTGCCTCTGGGCCGGCATCCACCTTGTCCTCCTCTGCCTCTGAAGGACGAGGTCTCCGGAGCGAAACGGGGTCGAGTCTTCCGGAACCACATCATCTGTCCCTTTTGATTCCTGGAATAGGACCTCTGGGGAGCAGAGAAGCGGATCCCGACGGCAGAAGTCTTCCCGGCTTTCTTGCTCTGGAGAAGCATGTCGCAGACCGTCTTGCCAAAGAGCGTTGAACCGTCATAAGGGGCGTTTGTGAAGGACACCTTAAAGGGTTCCGCAAAGGCGGAGCCAGGCCTGTCTTAGTAAGACGCCTGTTCCGCTAGCCCTAGCCGCTCCCTCCGTGGCATGGGAGAGGAGCCGCATGGATGCGTTTGCTATCAACTTGAGAGTGGCCATTCGGGACGAGAACGTATGCTTGTCCTTGGCAGACATGGACTCTGGGGGTGATCCAGCGTACTCCTTAATCAGGTCCCACTTGAGTCGAATAACATGTGCCATGTAATTCAGAGACCTTACCAAGAAGGTCGCTGAAGAGATCATCCACTTTCACAAACGGTCTATCATCCGAGAATCCTTATCTGGAGGATGCACCGAGGAACTCTCCTGTGCTTGTTCCTTCTTGGTGGCCGCCGCCACCACCATAGCATCCACAGAGGGACCCTTACTCCAACATGCCTTGTCCGAGAGGGGCCGAGTACTTTGTCGGGACGTTTGTGGATCAGCTCCACAGTGTCCGGCTCCTTCCATGCCCTGGTAGTAATAAGATCGGGGGGGGACACCCAAGAGGTAGATGGGCCTGCATCAAATGCCTCCAGAAACAGACTCAGAGGAAAGCTTTTGGGCGGACCACCCTCCCCTGATGCGCAACATTTCCATGATGTCTCCAAAGGAGACGTCTTCGGGGGGCAATCTTGGGGAACTTTCCCCTTCCTCCAGGTCAGTGTCCTCTGTGAGGGACTCAGGTGAGTCCAAGTGCCTCCTCTTGCACTTCCGCTTGAGGCACCTCCTCGGGGGGGCTGTCCGAAGAGGCCTCACCAGCGATGTCCTGTTCCTCCAAGGGAACCATCTGGGATGTAAGCGCAGGCTGTCCCTGGGGTCGGATGGAGGATAGGCTCAACTGCGTGGGAGCGACTGGCTGGTCAGGAGCAAGAACCGGGGGTCGAGAGGACCCTCTCCACTACATCGAATGCAGACAGTGAACTGCTCTCCCTTGGAACCGCAAGCAGTTCCCTCTGCTCTGACGTACAGATCGGTGCCGAAGGCAATCCGATCAGATCCGAAAGGGTAGTGTGACCCGACCTGGATGGAGCCGAAGTTCCAATAGCCCCTCTGGATCAGACGCCCGCCCCACGGCTCAGAGAGCTCGGATCAGACAAGAATCCTGGATCCGATAGACCCGAGGGCATGGTCGGCACCGAAGACGTAAACACTGTCGGCGCCGGCCCCACCCCGGCTCCGAAGCTAACCGGATCCAACAGCTGAGACCCAAAAGCGGGTCGGAGAAGGAGCAATAGTGGCAAAAAAGGGTGTAGAGCTCCCCCGCAGACGGGGGGGGGGGGAGGCACGAGCACTCCCAACTGCATTTGAACCTGAAAAAAATTGACGCATCATCCGATCCATATCTGCGTCTGACAAACTCCTAGTAGACCTACTAGAGGCCACCGAAGGCGGCCGGTAAGGTCGCCTTGATGAACTAGAAGGTGACAGTGTCCTCCGGCGAGAAACAAGGGGAGTGGAGCCGAGAGGGGGTAAACTCTGAGACCTTCAAGGGAGAAGCAGCAACTTTAGGTGGCTGAGCAGAGGGAGTCGACTCAGACCACCTTTTATGGCTCCGGTGTTTCTCTCTCAGTCTCTCATCCTTTTTTCTGCCCTCCCTTTCCTCCTGGGTCAAAGAGGGATGGTGAGTCCCGGCCAGGGGATCGGGAGTGGCAGGTGGGACAGCCGTAACAGCTGGCACCACAGCAGAAGCCAAAGAAGATTCTGGTGGCAGAAGGCCTGCCAAAATCAGCTTGGCCTTTGTCTTTTAATGCTCTGGGATTAAAGGCTGCACAAATAGTGCAGCCTGTGGAAAGGTGTTCCACACCCAGGCATAACACACCGAGTGTGGCCATCCACTGGGGACAGCTTATGACCACACTCAGTGCATTTAGAAAAAATGGCCTTAGGGCCTTCGGCCATTGTAAAGGAAAAAGGAAGCAGCACATGCCTTCACACACTAGTGGGGGAGGGGAACTAGCTGACTAAACAATTAAATAAACTACAGCTAAAGAAACAGGAACCACTATGATAAACTACCTGAGGTTCACAAACACACAAAGGGAAATATAGTGAAAAATAAGAATTCTATTAAACTACTCACAAACCAACTCGGAGCTCGTTCTGAGAAGCTATCTTAAGCCGCAGCAAACAAGATCTGAGGGTTACAAGGAGGTAGCAGGGTATTATGGGTAAGAGGGAGGAGCTTGGAGTTCAGATCTGTAAGCTTGGAAAGCTGCCGGCTCGGATCCGAATCGGATCAGATACCCACAGGTTGTAGACCAAATGAAGTTAACTACTTCAGATCAATGTTTACTGGAATGTTTTAAGTTAACACCTGAAGCATAAAGAAAAAAAAAATTCTGAACAGACGTGGGGCAGTTGAAAGTATGTGTGATTACATTGCTGAGCTAAGCACTTGTGCTCATAATAGGTGGGTGAGTGGGGCAGACCCCCACTTTTGAAATGCCGGCAGACCTTTTGGTGAGGGGAACAAGCCCTTAGCACTTTGCCTGAGGACATGAGAATCTGGTTGGCAGACCAGGAGTGAAACTCTGCAGATGATCTGGGGAGAAAAGGGGATCTCTACTTGGCAAGTAAGGCATCACTGCACAAGGGGATATCCAGTGCTGCACACAATATAAGGGAACCCATGGTGGGCAGCCTAATCCACCTCAGAGTCCACCAGCAAAAGGTGAAGTAACTAGCTCAGGTACACCGCCAGAATTAGGGTTTAGATGTTTTAAATATATCCATATTGGCCATCAAGCATAAACATGTCCACTGAAGCAAATTTGGGAACAAAAGGAGAGGGAACCAGCAAGTAGGAATAACAGCATGCCAGTGGTAAGCTGTCAGGAGACAACAGGGGTAATAAACTATCACAAGAGTATGTATCCTATCTTAGTGGATAGAAAACAGGCCACTTAGAGATACAGCCTCTGACATAACCATTGTGAAGCCTGCAGTGGTTAAAGAGGAGCAGTACTTGCTTGGGCAGTCCACTGCAGTAAGAGCTTTAGGAAGGACGCACTGTAAATACCTTTGGTCAGGATTCACCTTGACTGGGAGGGTAGAAATAGAAGCAAGCATGTAGGTGTGTTTGAGGATATCCCTGCAGATGTTTTGATAGGGAATGATTTTACTAATACAGTACCTTGTGTGCATGCAATTACATGCAGTTAGGCTTGGAGAACGGCATGTGGGTCAGGTGATCTGGCTATTTCAGGGAGGGAGCTACTCAGCAACACTGAGCCTGTAAGAGCCTTAAAGTAGCTGGCTTCAGGTGTTCTGGTGGCAGGAAATCTACCTTACAGTCTGGGTGGAGGTGTCAGAGCAGGTAAGCTGTGCCAGCCTTTCCCGCGTGCGTGACAGCTACTTTGAATAGGGACACCGACGGCACCGATTTCACAGAGAGGGTGGTAGAAGACTTGGTTTGGAACACCCGGCTAAGAACTTAGATCTGTAGTGTTCAGTGGGAAGTGTTATTTGGGGCTGGGAGAGAAAGCCTAGCCCCAGGACTGGAGTGTGCATTCCCTGTGTGCTCTTAAGGGAAATTGTATTTGGGGCAGACAGCTGCATGCGAAAATACTGCGTGTATTTTTCTCACTGTGAACTTTCTCCACCCATGTCAGTGGTGAGGATTGAGAGTCCTTGATCACTAGCCCAGGAGGGGGGACATCACAGGGAGAACCACTGTTGCCTAGGCCAAAAGG
The DNA here is from genome assembly GCF_019279795.1 of Protopterus annectens. Lineage (NCBI taxonomy): Eukaryota > Metazoa > Chordata > Ceratodontiformes > Protopteridae > Protopterus > Protopterus annectens. Next base: position 572,195,608 of record NC_056739.1, on the reverse strand, counting down.
GAGTCACCACAGTGATCTTGAGGGATTTCTTCTAAATCTTCATAAGTACACTGGATATTAGTAGGAAGGGTGCAAAAAATAGGAATATTTCTGTTCAGTGAAAAGAAAAGGCATCCGTCTTCCAGGCCTTCTTGCATACAGGCAGGAAACAGAACCTTGCCAGTTAATTGTTATGAGAGAAGGCAAAGGGGTCTAACTTAAGGAACTTCCCATAGATGGATCAATTTTTGTGAAGGAGTTTCCATTCATGGGGGTGTTTTGCCCTTGCCCTGCTCAGCTTGTATGGCACACAATTCTGCTCCAATAGAATGCAGGATGCCTGTACAGCAAGACTGTTGTGAACCTATATCTGAAGGTAAAATGGATAATCTGCAAAAGGGGGTATGAGCTGGTCCCCCCTTGCTTGCTGATGTACCACACAAAGTACAGTTTTGTACCTACCATAAATGTAGATGTTAGAGTGTTCACCCTGCTGCAGTCATCACACTTGGGTTATCCTGCCGTCAGGCGGTCCCGCAATCAGCCTGAATTCCAAAGTCTTGGTCCTGCGTCGGTTGCTGTAGCTTCTTCCCTGACGTCAGTGCGCCAGGGGTATACAAGAGGCATCAGACGCCATTTTCTTCAGTTTTTCTTGCCGCAGATGTCAGGTGCCCCCATTAGGTAGGCAATATATATATAGCTAGATAAAAAGAAAACAATACCTTTAGGCGCAAGCAAATACACCACAGGGGGTGTATAGGATAGAGTGGTATAGATAAGTTCAGCTAGTTCAGAGGGGATGGGAGAGAGGGTAACCTGGACTGCAGCAGGGTGAACACTAACATCTACATTTATGGTAGGTACAAAGCTGTACTATGTTCATTGTGTTACCCTGCTGCAGTCATCACACTTGGGTTGAATCCCAAAGCTAAGGATGGGAGGTGGAGTTAAACAGGGTTAGAAGAAGCTAGTAGGCCCTGCAAAACTGCAGTGGCAAAACCAGCTCTAGTCTTAGAATATAGAGGTAAGTGATCATGTTTGGTGAAGGTGTGCACTGAACTCCAAGTTGCAGCTTCCAGAATATCCTTGGTTGGTACTCCCCTGAGAAAGGCTGCTGATGTAGCTGTAGCCCTGGTGGAATGGGACCTAATGTTAGCAGGTACCAGTTTCCCATGATGCGTGTAGCAGAAACGTATGCAATGCCCTATCCATTTAGAAATGGTCTGTTTTGAGATGGCTTTTCCTTGTGATCCTGTAGCATAGGCCACAAAGAACTGGTCAGTTTTTCTGAAAACCTTAGTTTTACCCAAGTAGTAATGTAACTGCCTGTGAATGTCTAAAGAGTGCAGGAGTCTTTCGCCTTTGTTCTGGGGATTTGGGAAATAGGTGGGCAAATGAATGGTTTGGTTTAGGGCCACACTGGATACCACCTTTGGTATAAAGGAAGGGTTAGTTCGTAGAGACTCTGTCTTGATGAAAAATGAGGAAAGGCTCCACTGCCATTAGTGCCTGTAGCTTTGAGACTCTTCTAGCTGAGGTTATTGCTAGTAGCAAGGCAGTTTTCCATGAAAGAAATTTTAAATCAGCTGAAAAATCTGGTTCAAAGGGCAGCAGTGTAAGCTTTGAGAGAACAAAGTTGAGATCCCAAGTAGGTGTTGGTGCTCTCCTTGGCGGTCTTATGCTCTTAGCCCCTCTGAGGTACTGTCTTAGGAGTGGGTGTGAGAATAAAGGAGGATCCGTGCTGTAATGAGCTGAAATTGCTGAGGTGTGGATTTTAATAGATGAAAAGGAAAGTCCTTTGTGCAACATCTCAGTTAAATATTGTAGAATCTGAGGAATGCTTGGATCAAGGGGATTTTGGCCTTTAGCCTGGTTCCAGGCGCAAAATCTTTTCCATTTGTCTGAATAGGTTTTCCTGGTGCTGGGCCTCCTGGCCTCCAGAATGACATCCATAACAGCTTTGGATAGAGGTGTTGGCTGGCTGTTTAGGTAATTTGCCATGCAGCCAGGTTTAAAGTCTTGAGCTGGCTGTGTAGAATCTGATTGTCTCATTGGGTGAGCAGGTGAGGAATTTGTGGTAAAATCCATGGTGGGCTGTGGGCCATGTTCCTTAGAATTGGATACCAATGCTGGCGTGGCCAGTCTGGTGCAATGAGTATCATTTGTGGCCTCTAATCCGACTTTCAGCAGTACCTTTGCTAGAAGAGGCAGTGGAGGAAAGGCATACACTGTTAATGTTTTCCAACTGAATGAGGGGGAGTCCACTTTCCAAGCTTGGGGATGGAATGTCCTTGTGCAATATTTTTGAAGTTTGTAGTTTTGGGAGCTTGCAAACAGATCTATGTCTGGGCATCCCCATTTTTGAGTTATTGCAAATACTTGTGGCTCTAGTTTCCACTCGTGTGGATCCATGATGTTTCTGCTTAGGTCGTCTGCCAATGTGTTTTTCTTTCCTGGCAGGAATTGCGCTTGTAATTGAACCTGGTAAGACAGTGCCGTGTTCCATAAGGTCATTGCTTGCCTGCATAGAGGGTAGGAATGTCTGCCCCCTTGCTTGTTTATGTACCACATTACTGTGGTATTGTCAGTCTTTATTATTAGTTGTCCTGGGTGTAAGAGGTCCTTGAAAGCTGTTAGGGCATTCTGTACTGCTAGCATTTCTTTTTGATTGATATGCAGATGCCTCTGATCTGTAGTCCATTTGCCCTGAATGCACTGTCCTGCCATGTGTGCTTCCCAGGCATAGTCCGATGCATCTGTTGTCATAGTTTGCCTGGCTGTGGGTAAGGTGAAAGGCTGACCCTTGTTGAGGTGACATGCTTGTGCCCACCATAGAAATTCCTGTTGAAGGCAGGGAATGAGTGGTATTGTTTCCAAGCTGTGGCTGTGCTGAGTCCATACGCTTTTCAGGTACCATTGTAATTTCCTCATATGCAGTTTTGCAAATGGTATTAGTAGTATGCAAGATGCCATGAATTCCAAGGCCTGCAGAATTTTTCTTGCAGGGTGTTGGGTCTTTGTTGCCATTATTTTGAAATATTGAGTCCGCTGTTGTTGCTCATCTGGCATGAGATAAGCCATCTGGGCCGTTGTATTCAAGCTGGCACCCAGGAATATTATGTTTTGTGAGGGCACTAGTTTTGATTTCTTTTCGTTCACTGTGCACCCTAGGCAAAGGTGTTTGACAAATGCCAGATGTTTTAAAAGAATGTCCTTGCTTTCTGCTTAAATAATGCAGTCATCCAGGTATGGTGCATTTTGAATTCCTCTTGGTCTGCAGTATGCAATTACTGGTGCCAGGCATTTTGTGAAGACCCTGGGCACAGTAGATAAGCCAAAGGGCAGTGCAGAGAATTGATAATGTGTTGAACCTGCAATGAAGCGGAGGTATCTTCTGCAATTTTGCCTGATGGGGACATGCAGGTATGCCTCCTTGAGGTCCAACGTTACTAGCCAAGCATTCTTGCCAAGCATGGGAAGAAGCTACTGTAGTGTTAGCATCTTGATTTTTGGTACTTGCAGATAGGTGTTCAGAATTGAAAGATCCAGAATGGGTCTCCATGCTTTGTCCTTTCTTGGGACTAGAAAGAGTCTGGAGTAAAATCCTTGTCCTTGCTCCTGTGTAGGTACCTGCTGAATGGCTCTCATGTCCATGAGAGCTGTAATTTGTTTTTGTGCCTCTGCCCATTGATTTGGTGGCAGGTTTGGCATTCCTTTTATCCTTGGTAAGGTATGAAAGTGGAATCTGTATCCTTGAGAGACAATGTTTAGGACCCCATTTGTCTTCCGTGATGATGTGCCAGTTGTCTACAAAAAAATGCTAATTTTCCTCCCAAGGGAGCTGCCAGGAGAGATTTGCTTGGTAGTTTGAGGATTGAGTCATTGTGTTTGTCTTCTGCTAGCTTAGGGCCTGTCTCCTCCTTCTTTCTGGGTAGCAGTACTCCATTGGCAAGGTTTGTAAGGGCCTTGTGACTGACCTCTGCCCCTTGGGCGTCTGTATTTGCCCTTCTGTGATCTGTCAGAAGCTGGAAAGGACCAGTTTGTTGGCCAATTTCTGCTGAAATGAGGGGGTTGTACCTGCAAAAAATCCTTGACAGTCTGCAAAGACTTTGCCTTATCCTCCATTTTCTTTAAAACCTCTTCTGCTTTGGCACCAAATAATACATTCTGCTGTAAAGGTGCATCCAATAATTGTGCTTTAACATGATCAGGAAAGGTTTTGTTCTTTTAACCAAGCATGTCTACATATGACAGAGCCAGTAACAGCTGCTCTACAGGAAGCTTCCAACGAATCAAATCCGCATTGTAAAGTATGTTTGCCCACCTGACCAGCTGCATGTAACAGATCCTGCATTTCCTTTAATTCAGACTGTTCAGTATATGTGTGCTCATTTTTTGTTTTAACTGAGACATTAGGAATGGCTGATATTTCAGCATGTGAAACTGACAAGTCAATGCTCTCCTAGCTAGAGTTGCTGAGGTGTATATTTGCTTTCCCCATCTATCTAGGGCTCTAGAATCCCTTTCAGAGGGCACAGGATTTTTAGCCATAGAAGCTTTAGCTCCCTTAGGACCCTGGGAAATTGTTTCTGGGTCAGTCACAGGGCTTTTATAAAGGAATTTGTGTGAGTCAGGTACTCTGTAGTATCTGTCTGGTTTGGCTGGAGCAGGAGGTAGAGAGTCTGGATTTAAACTAGACTCCAAGTAAACATCATCCACAATATCTAAAACTGGGGGGATAGCAAGAGGTCTGTGGTAGTAAAAGGAACTCTCGGAGCCTTTTCTTAGAATCAGAGTAGTCCTGGCCTTCCCAGTGGAAATGTTCCCTCATGATATGTAAAGTTTCCCCAAAGGAGTAGTCTTCAGGGGGAGATGCTGAGGGAAGAGAGAGGGAATAGTCTCTTCAGCATCAGAGTCTTCATAAGGTGGAAAAGTGTAATCCTGTTCCTCAGAAGAATCTGAGGAAATTGAAACCTGGTCAGAGGAAGCATAATCTTCCTCTTATCTTGGTCTTATCAGGAGGGGGATGGGAATCCCTGATTAGGGTAATCAAATCTTCAGCCATCTAAAGCATCTGTTTCTTAGGCATGGGGCCTTGAACTGTAGACTGATGTACAGTCTTCTTAGGTTTTAAGGGTGTTTTAAGCTAAGCAAAAGATTTAATGGTGAGTGTAGTCTGCCTGAAGACACCTTCTGCAACCGAAGGTGTTTCCACAGCACCGGGGTCTACTTCTGCTCCGGTGTCGGAAGATGGCTGCGTCGGCCTAGTAGGCTCTGCTTGAGAATCCACAGCTGTCTGGGGTTCCAGTTCTGCGGTCAGGGGCTGCGTAGGTGCCTCACTGAAAACCGGAGAACCGGCGACAGGCCCATCAGAGGCCTCGGAGTCTGGGTTGTTCCTAGGCTGCCTGTCCTTATCCTTATGTTTTTTTATGTATGCCGGTCGTCAGCTGCTCTGATGGCATGATGCAATTAAATTTCCTACCAAAGTAATGTCGTGCAAAGTTAAAACAGCATTTGATAGTTCGTTTATTAAACCTAGCAGAAAACAGACAACCTGTGACGTCGTGGTCTGGGCCTAGGCAAGGAATACAATAGGAATGGAAATCTTTGAGGTATTTGCTTCCCACAAGAAATGCAATTGTTAACTTTTTCTGACATCGGACTGAGGCAAGAAAAGGTTCCCCAACGGGGTACGTAGCTTTATTGAAGACTTCAGACTGAAATTCGAATCGAAAATCTCAGATGTCGGCCGACCGGCACTTGCGAACTTCTGCTTCGGGCACCGCGCGGCAAGAAAGACTGGAGAAAATGGCGTATGATGCCTCATATACCCCTGGCGCACTGACGTCAGGGAAGAAGCGACAGCAACCGACGCTGGACCAAGACTTTGGAATTCAGACCGACTGCGGGACCGCCTGACGGCAGGATAACACAAGTGTGATGACTGCAGCAGGGTAACACGATGAACATCCGTGGTATAGTCTGTAACCACTTGGAGTCACAAGGATGGTTCAGACAGTTGACTGCTTTAATCAAGACTAGCATCTTCTTGACATTTACGCACTTGCATCTGTACTTGCTGCCCTACAACCCCTGCACTTTTATCCCTCCTGAAACTGCACTCCAAAGTCTGAAGAGTCTGTGGTGACTGCTATGAAGCAGAAAGAAAGACCTCCACCAAAAGATTTCTCTTCTGATAAACCCCAGCACTGGGATTTGAAAAGATAACGAATAAAGGATGTTAATGCTGGGACCAAAGAGATTTCAAATACCACTGTATCTTTCTCATGTGGAGTCTTGCCAGGGATATCATGAAAATCATAGAAGCCAGGAGAACCAAAATTCTGAGGTATTCCCTAGTAGTGACCCAAGTCTGAGTGGGAAACCACAGAAATAGATCTAAATAAAGATGATGTGAGGTGTCTAGTTGACATCTCAGGCACACAATCCTGTGTGAAGGAGTTAAGACTCTTGAAATCCCTGCTTGTGTAAGAGAACAGATTTCTTATTCAAAAAAGAGATTCCTGACGCTTTGAAAACTACCTTGTAGCTGGCAAGAGCTATAACAGGAGCTGTACACTTTGTTAAAACTCTTGGTGCAGTGGATAGTCCAAAGGGTAATTCAGAGAACTGATAAGGTTTTGTATGTCTAGGTCACCAAGAAATGTCTGAAGTATGGATGAATAGGGATGAGAGTTGTAGGCACCATCACAAACATGTTTAGGATCCAGAATTGGTCTCCAAGCATTTTCTTTTACTGGCACTAGGAACATCCTTGAATAAAAAAACTCTTCCCTACTTGGGAAGGAAGGACTGGCTCAATCAGTCCTTGAGACAGCTTGCGATGAACAGGTGGAATCTGCAGGATGAAGAATGAAGAGGAATTTCCTTCCACTGCCATCTTAAATCTTGAACTATTCTCAGAAAGTCTGAAAATCTATTGTCGGAGAAACATGGAGATGCAGACTTTCTGGAAGAAAAAAGGGGATGTCAGAGTAAAAGTGAATTTACAAGGTCTCTTGAATAGTCAGACTAGTTGGACTGTCCTTGGTTTGGGGAGGTTCAAGACTTCTTTTTGGGGAATCCCTTTGCCATTTCTTTTTAGTTGTCTGTTTACCAGAATTTTGTTGAGAGCACTTATTCTGGCTCGTTTCCAAAATGTGATGATTAGAAAAAGCATCACTTAAGACAATTTGAAAAAGGATGACTGAAAATTCCTTGTGATTCCCTGAATCCACTTGCCCCTTTCATCACATTTTTTGATCACCTCAGCAGCAGAGGGGCCAAACATTAAATCTATATTCAAGGACAAATTTAAAATCTAATTTTTATCATCTGGGATGTTCTGATAATGCAACCATGCAAACCCCCTCAAAACGGTACCAGTGGCCATAGCCCTGTAAGTAGTGCCAAGAGTCATACACATACTACAGTGACCTGTACAGTAGAAACAAAGTTATTTAAAGCAGATTTTCCCCACAAGAATAAACTGCAAGGTTAACATTCCTCATACTTCACAATTTGTCTGAAAAAAATTAACATGAGCCTGACAATTCAAAATTCTGAAAATCAAAGTTACAGATGAGATTACATTTTCCCTATACCTAAAACAATGAGTAAAAAGGTCACACAGAAAAAACAATACCCGTCAATTTTCCCATCCTTATCAGAAAGAGCAGGATTGCAATTAACCAAGTGCTTAGCAGCAGTGGGATCAAGTAATGCTATAGCTGCTGGGTCAGGTTTGGGAATAGTGTAAACTAATATAAAGGAGAACCACACCCACAGACTCAAAAAAATATTTCATCATGGTTTGGGGTTTCCTACATTTTACCACCACTCTGGGACTATTTACAGGTTTTTAAATATTTTACGTAATTTCTGAGTCTGACCACATGGCGTCTGGCATCCTGAAGTAATTCTGATTGTTAAGTCTGCCTCTGGGTATCCCAAAATGCAGTGCTCATCTGTAAGAAGTTACATCACGCAGGCCTCTCTTCCTAAAAAGCTCCTGTCACTGCATTGATTTTACATGCATACACTGCTGTCTTTAAGTCAGTTACATTTACGTAACATTTCATGCCATTCAACATAAACAGTGCCAATTTTTATTTATTTTTATTTTACATTTGTTGACCGGGCTAGTCTAGCTGGATATATGTCCTTTTTCAGTAGAGGCCCGGGGAGAAAAGCTCCAGGTTATAATACATAGAACATACATAGTTTATAATAACAGGCTGTATAAGGTTATAATAAGCAACGAAACAATAAGCATGAGTAGCAATTATGAAAAAACAAAAGTCAAAAACATTTTTTTTTTTTGTGTAAAGTAAAATATTATGAAGGTGGCGAAATATAAAGGAAAGGATAAAGAGAGAGCTGTGAAGTAAAGATAGGACAGATATCAAAGAGAACAGGATGAGTAGAGTACATAGTTTTCTAACAGCTTTAAAAGTTGTTTTAAGAAGGAGTGGTGAGAGAAAAATACCCAAGAAGAGAGGAGAGAAAGTTAAGATGAGTGAGTGCTGTTCACTGGGTAAGTTCCATGTCTTAATGTATAGTTGTGGAACTTAGGAAAACAAGCTATTGGGGAGTTGGAAAGAGAAGGGGAGAGGGAAGGTGAGATAGGAGATAGATGAGCAGGCTAGTCTGGGTTTCTAAAGGGGTAGAGCCAATTATTATTGAGGTAGTTGGGTAGAGAAAGGGAGAGGAAAAGAGAGATAGGAGACAGATGAGCAGGCTAGTCTGGGTTTATACATGGGCAGAGCCATTTATTATTAAGGTACAGTTTGATATTTTTCTTGGAGAGGAGGAGAAGTCAGGGATGTAATATCAGCGGGTAGATTGTTCCAGTGTTTCCCAACAGAGTTGGAGAATAAGCAATCTCCAGCAGAGTTATTGGGTAATATCCTTTTTATCAGTAGTTTATTAGAGGAGCGTAGATGTTTCAGGTTGTAGTACGGGGTAATGAGGCTAGTGAGTATAGGAGTTTTGGTAGGTTGGTGCAGGGTTTTGTGGGCTATAATAAGTTGTTGTAGTTTGATCTGATTAGGAAGTTCAAGCCAGCCAAGTTGTTTTAGGTTAGTGCAGTGATGGGTCCTAAAAGGAGATCCGGTTGCAAATCTAGCTATGTTGTTGTAGGATGTAACTAGTTTATTTAGGTTTTTTTGACAGGTTGGTGTAAATGGGACATGCATAGAGTAGAGTAGAGATTAGATGGGTCTTGGCTAGGGTGATTCTTGTAGCTGGGGTAAGAAATGGTTTTATTCTATATAGGGTTCCTATTTTTTTGTTCACAGTTTTTATAGTAGAGTTAATGTGATTTTCAAAATTGAGTTTGTCAATTGTAATACCTAGTAGTTTTGTGGAGGTATCTGGAGTGATACTGATATTATTGTTGGAGGTAAGAGAGAACTGTAGGGGGGTTGGGTTGCGTGTTGGTGAGAAGAGTAGAAGTCGAGTAGAAGCAGCGTTGGGAGAACCATTGTTCAACTGTGTTAAAGGCTTTTTGTGTAAGGGAGTGAAGTTCAGCCTGAGAGGTAGCTGTGCAGATAATAGTAGAGTCATCTGCATATTGGATGCATATAGAGAAAGGGGTAGCAGTTTGGAGGTCATTGATGAAGATGGAAAAAAGAAGAGGAACCTAAGATTGAGCCTTGTGGGACACCTAGGGAAATAGGAAGGTGGTCAGTTAGTGAGTTTTTCCAGATTACAGCTTGTTGACGGTTTTCGAGGTAAGATTTAAACCAAGTTATACTATTAGGATAAAGTGAGAGAGACTCGAGAATATGTAGAAGCATTTTGTGGTTCACCATGTCAAAGGCTTTGGATAAGTCAATAAATAGAGCAGAAGAAAGGCTGTTTGAATTGTCGTTAGTGTTAATGGTGTTTGTGAAGAAAAGCAGAGCAGTGGTGGTACTGTGGGATGGTCTAAAGTCATGTTGACAGTCAGCAAATAGGTTATGGATAAGATGGTTTAGGAATTGTTTGTGGATACATTTTTCTAAAATTTTGGCAAGAGGAGATAAGGCAATGGGACGATAGTTGGACAGATCAATAGAGTTACCCCCTTTGTGTAGTGGGATGATGTGGGATACTTTCCAGATATCAGGGACTGTTCCTTCATTGATGGATCTATTTATTAGTAAAGAGATAGGGTAAGCAATAGCTTTGGCTCCAATTTGTAGAAACTCGGCAGGGAGTTTGTCTTGAGAGGGTGTGGTGGGTTTTGGTTTTAGTTTTTGAAGTAGTGATGAAATATGTGATGTAGGGATGGGAAGGAAGTGAAATGATGGGGTATACTTTTAGAGAAGGGATTTAGATTTGAGGTGTTGGGAGATAGGCGACTAGCCAGGTTTTGTATAGTATCTGTGAAGTAGGAATTAAAGGCATTAGCTATTTGTACAGGGTTATCAGGATTTGAGTCCTGTGGGTTGGGTGTGATTGACTGGCCTGGGGATAGAAAATTGTTAATGGTGGACCAAAACTTTTTAGGTTCCTTATTGGATATTTGTTGAAGATGAAGGTAGTAGTTTTGTTCATCAGAAAGTATAGCTTTTTTTGTTTTGTTCCTACATTCAGAAAGGTTTGATGGTCAGCATGTTTTTTGGAAGTACGCCATTTAGCCCAGAATTTGTTTCTGGTTATAATTAGTTGCTTAGTGTTGTTGCTAAGCCAGGGGGCGGGCTTGGTTTTGGTTCTAATCTTGCGAATAGGTGCATGCTGGTCTAAGATGGATATGAATAAGGAGTTGAAGTATTGTACAGCATCATTGATAGGTAGTGACTTTAGTGGAGTCCAGTTACAGTGATATAGTTGCGAGAGAAAGAGCTCCGAGTTAATTTTTTTGTGTGTGTGAAATGTGCGGAAGGAGGTCGGAAAAATTATGCTTTTTTTTTCTACTAACATAGGTTAACAGGTAATCGCTTAGATCACCTGGAAGGGTGCCTGCAGAGTAGGTTTGTTGGGAAGTATTAACAAGAATCCAGTCCAAGATGAAGTCTTTATTGTTGTTTTTGTTAATTCTGGTTGGGTTTGAAATAAGTTGAGTAAAGCCATGGAGATTTATATGGGAGGTGGGGTTAGACTGGTTACAGTGATTCCAATCAATATTTATGTCCCCGAATATTATTGTTTCTTGTGGGATATTGGACGCTAGCCAATTGAGAATGTTCTCAAATGTGTTAAGTTCTCAAATGTGTTAATGTTACTTCCTGGGGGGAGACCAGCACAAATAATATAGATGGCTTTACTTTTGTTTACTTGAAGTTTAGAGCATACAAGTTCAGCATTATTGTTTAAGGGGAGGTTCAGGTTAACGGTATTGATTTGTAGGTATGTTTTGTAGAGAATAGCTACTCCTCCTCCCTTTTTGGATGTGCGGTCTAGTCTAATTATATTATAGCCTGGTGGGGTAATTTCACAGTCTTTAATAGTGGGTTTTAGCCAAGTTTCAGATAGGCAGAGGATATCAAATTGGCTGACATCAAGGAGTGCATGTAGTTGTGCAATTTTGTTACAAACACTACGTATATTTAGGTGAGCTATGGTAAGAGGGTTGGTAAATTTGTATGAAGGTATAGTATTGGGGCAGGCATTGTCTTCAGTAGATAAGGTCTGGGTGTGCTGTGGTCCTGGGTTAGGATGAATATCTCCATCTAAAAGTATGTTGTGCAGTATTTGATGTTTGGGTTTAAGGTATAAGAGTAAGTGGTAGGCAAGTCTTAGTTTTCAGGTTGTAAATGTTTATATGAATTAGTCTGATATTTAGCTGGGGAGCATTTGGAGGTGGAGATGGGATTTTGGAATGTCACAGATGAAGAGATAGGGGATGAGGTTTGAGAGGAAGGGAGTATGGAAATGGAGTGTAAAGGTTGTTTGTAGGAGGTTAGGAAATAGGATGTAACAAGAGGAGAGAAACAGCAGGAAAATTAATAGTCTTTGAGAAGGCTTTAATGTTGTATACATAATTAGGCAGTGAAGTAAATAATGGAGTTTGATGAATGGTAGGTCAGATTAAGTTAGGGAAGTATAGTAAGCTGTAATAGGTTAGTGGTGTATGAGAGTGTTGTAATGGAAAGGTAAGGTGTGATATAGAGGAGGGGTGTATTAAATAGTGAATTGTGTGTTTGGTGTCAATTGAGTGGGGGTGTGGTTTCTGGGTTACAAATGTAGGAGCAGTGGGAGTGGGTGGAAATTGGGGGTAGGGGAGCGGAGTGAGCCCGCAGGGCGAATGGAGCGGGTAGAGACAATAGAGCAGAATGTGGAGGAAGACAATCAGCAAAAGTGAGAGAAACACAACAGGTAAGTGTGAAGGTTGAGAAGGATTGAACAGTATGCAGAGGTAGAAAGGAAGAGAGGCAGGATGCAAGACTGACAGTCTCTGTAAGCAGGATGGCTGGGGCAAGGGGAAAAGTGGAAGATAACTGTAAGAAGAGACTAAGAAAAAAGTGACTGGGGTTTTCCACAGGTAGCTTACAGAGGTGGTGTAGGAAAGTAATAGGGGAGAAGCTAAACTTTTGAAAGTTACAAAGAGTAAGTAGGAGATAACAGTTATGGAAAAAATTACTTTACAGGGTTAGGTTATGAAGCGCCACCTGGTGGCCACACTTGGCGTGTTAATGTTATCTTAATGGGGATGGGGACGGGAAAGGAATGAGAAAAAGGAAGCAATGCAAGGGTAAGACAGTGGAAGAAGAAATAAAGGCGGGGGGGGGGGGTTGGCTGCTGGCTAGTCTGCCTGTTTAGTTGGCCTAAGCAAAGTAGTAGAAGAACTTTAATTTAGAAGACTTAACATACACAGTTACATTGAGTCAATGTGAATACATACTTCCAATGCCTTTTACAGGTCACACTTTTTTGGGAGATAGTAGGGGTTTTTCAGTGGTGCCCTAGTGTTCCGAGGCTTCCAGAAGGGTGTAAGAAGGTAGATTGTTGCTGGGACAAACTGGTTCACAGTGAGGACCTAGTAACAGGAGCAGGACGCACAGCAGGTGAGGGGAAGTAGAAGAAAGATCAAATGCCACAGAACAGACTTTCAAAGTGCTTTTTAGTTGCTGCTTCTTTTGAGAATGGCTAAACTGCAGTTTTTGGTGAAGCCGGAATTGTAATACTTTGACCCATCTCCCATTCCCTTCACACCTAACTTCCCTAGCTGTTACCTGCTGTGATTGACAGCTCACAGCTGGAGACTTTACTTGTACTGTTTCCTTGTTCTAGCCTTTTTTTCTGTATGGGTAGGGGGAGGATCAGGGAGCTGTGACATCACAGCAAGGGTGGGTTTTTAGGGCAGTCATGGTGATGACTGTTTGGGGAGGCAACTGGCCAGAAAACTACCTGTATTCAGTAGTCTTGATGACATCAATGAATTGGAGACTGCAGCAAGGGCGGGATAAAAGTTTTTTGAAAGGGAAACCACCACAGTACAGTAAGGTACTGTTCTAGTGGAGAGAAACAGTAAATCTAAAATATTTTAAATGCTGTGCTGGTGTTATTCACAGAAGGGACAATAGGGAGAAAAAGGACAGAGAAGTTGAGCATTTAATAACAATCACATTGCTATACGACTGAAGAAATGGATACATCCTACCTGTTTAGGGGGAGCTGGCTGAATATCAGGAAAACTGACTACCACCAGCAAATGTTATGATAAGTTTAACTTACAGAACTGTACTTTTTCTTCTTTGCCTGCATCCAGCCAGTGTACTGACTAGCCAGTAACAGAATTTTACTAAAACTGGCCAAATTACTGGCCTTTATCAGTTTCTTTTTTTCACACTGGGGGAGTTGAAATAAAGTTGTTGGTAAGTGTACAGCCATCTTGGACCTCAGTCCATGGTCTACATTACTCTCATCACTAGCCCCATTAAAGTCATAATAGTAGATAAAAAGTCTGAAACTCCTTGCTTTTTAACACCAACTTCTGGAAACACATGCATATTACTAGCACCGATAGACAGCACCCCAAACTCAGAATAATTTTTCTTACATGCTAATATACCAAGGCTATCCTATCTACCTTCTGATATTTCTTACAAGAAGGTTCTGCAAAAACTCCAACCTTCAGTTATACTAACATACATTTTACATACCTTACATTGGGATAAAAACTTCCTATCCAATTTTGACCATTTTTATAAGTAAACTGTTAAAACCACACACCTAACATCATGCTTAAGACCCACCCTGGCTTCTTTGAACAAAAGCATCTCACACCAATACATTGTGAACACCAAGTACTGCCTTCAGTCCTCATTATCGGTGGAAAGCCTCAAACATCGCCCTCTTGCATCCAGCACACCAAGTAAACTCCCCAGCCCTTAAAAGGTCTCAAGGGGAAGGCAATATTAAAGTACAGTTTTGTACCTACCATAAATGTAGATGTCAGATAGGTATGCAACTGCAGTCCTGACATATGGGTTGTCCTGCCTCAGGAAGCCCTTCGGTCGGCCAGATTCCAAAGTCTGTGTCCGGCGTCGGCTGATGTCGCCCTTTCCCCGACGTCAGAGCGCCTGGGGTATAAAAACATCAGCCGACGCCATCTTCTTCAGTGTTTCTTGCCCCAGATGCCAGGTGCCCTCTAAGGAAGGCTAAATTTTGAAAAAATAGAGAAAAATTCCAGACAAGTACAACAGCATAAAAACAAATACACCATAAAAGATTACCCCAGGTAGCTAAAATGAGGGGTAGAAACCCAAAAGTATACCACAAAGTGGTAGGTGGGAGGGAAAACCTGACTGCAGTTGCATACCTATCGGACATCTACATTTATGGTAGGTACAAAACTGTACTATGTCCTTCAAGGATGCAACTGCAGTCCTGACATATGGGTTGAATACCATAGCCAACCTGGAGGTGGTAGGCACTAAGACAAAGATGGTGTAGCTAAAATGCCTGCAGGACTGCAGAGGCAAACCCTGCTCTGGACCTGGAGTATAAAGGCAGGTTGTAATGTTTGGAAAATGTATGCACGGAGCTCCATGTAGCAGCTTCTAAAATGTCCTTTGTTGCCACTCCTCTTAAAAAGGCTGTGGAGGTGGCTGTAGCTCTGGTGGAATGTGGCCTGATGTCAGCTGGCACAGTTTTTCCATGAAAAGAGTAGCAGAATCGAATGCAATTTCCAATCCATTTAGAAATGGTCTGTTTGGAAATTGCTTTTCCCTGCAATCCAGCAGCGAAAGCTACAAAAAGCTGGTCAGATTTTCTGAAAGACTTTGTTCTGTCCAAGTAGTAGCACAACTGTGTGTATGTCCAAGGTGTGCAGAAGTCTCTCCTTTATTTTGAGGATTGGGAAAGAAGGTACGCAGGTGAATAGCTTGATTCAGGGACACCCTGGATACCACCTTTGGCATGAATGACGGATTGGTTCTCAAAGAAACTCTGTCCTGGTGAAAAATGAGAAATGGTTGTATTGCCATAAGGGCCTGTAGCTCAGAGACTCTTCTTGCTGAGGTTACTGCCAGAAGGAAGGCTGTCTTCCAAGACAGAAATTGCAACTCTGAAGATGCTGCTGGTTCAAAGGGAGGAAGAGTTAATTTTTCCAGCATGAAGTTGAGGTCCCATGCAAGCACTGGTGGTTTCCTTGGAGGGTTGATGTTCTTTATACCTCTCAGAAACTGTCTTAGCAATGGGTGAGAAAATACAGGCGGATCAGTGTTATATTTGGCAGATATTGCTGAAGCATGCATTTTTATGGAAGAATATGAAAGGCCGTTGTGTAGCATTTCAGCCAAGTATTCCAGGATCTGTGGAATGCTCATCACTGATGGGTCTTCACCCTTTTTGCTGTTCCAGATAAGAAATCTCTTCCATTTTGCTGAGTATGTTTTTGCAGTGGAAGGTCTGCGCGCCTCCAGGATATCATCTTTTACCCTTTTGGAAAGTGTAAACTGAGTAATAGTCATGGAATCTTCCAAGCTGTCAGCTTCAATGTTTTCAAGCTGGGGTGTAGTGTCCTGTAATTGTGCTGTGTCAGAAGTGGCCATTGAGAAAGGAGCCACGGATTGGTGTGTGTCAAGCTCCATAGCAGTGGGTACCAGTGTTGTCTTGGCCAGTCTGGAGCTATCAGTATGACTTTTGGTTGCTCTGTCTAGATCTTTAGTAACACCTTGGTCATCAAAGGAAGAGGTGGGAAGGCATATAGTGTTAGGGAGTTCCAACTGAAGGAGAGAGCGTCCACCTTCCATGTTTGAGGATGGTATGTCCTTGTGCAAAACTTTTTCAGATGGTGATTGAAGTGGGAGGCAAAAAGATCTATATCCGGCCTTCCCCATGCTTGAGCTATTTGTAAGAAAATGTCTGGATGCAACATCCTTTCGTGTGGATCCATGATGTTTCTGCTTAGGCTGTCCGCCAGAAAGTACAGTTTTGTACCTACTATAAATGTAGATGTCCGATAGATATGCAACTGCAGTCATAACATATGGGTTGTCCTGCCTCAGGCAGCCCTCGGTCGGCCGGATTCCAAAGTCTGGGTCCGGCGTCGGCTGGTGTCGCCTCCTCTCCGACGTCAGAGTGGCTGGAGTATAAAGGCATCGGCCGACGCCATCTTCTTCAGTGTTTCTTGCCCCAGATGCCAGGTGCCCTCCTAGGAAGGCTAAATTTGGTGAATGGATAAACAATTCCAGACATGCACAACAGTAATAAACAGATGCACCATAGGAGATACCCCCAGCTAATAGGAAGGGGTAGTGGACCCATAAAGAAGGTTGTAGAGGGGTAGGAGAGTGAGAAAATACGACTGCAGTTGCATATCGGACATCTACATTTATGGTAGGTACAAAACTGTACTATGTCCTTCAAGAATGCAACTGCAGTCATAACATATGGGTTGAATACCATAGCCAAGCTGGGGGTGGATGGAACTAAGAAAGGGATGGTGTAGCTAAAATGCCCTGCAGGACTGCCGAAGCAAAGCCTGCTCGGGATCTGGAGTATAAGGGCAGGTTGTAGTGCTTGGTAAATGTATGCATGGAGCTCCATGTAGCAGCCTCTAGAATGTCCTTTGTAGCCACTCCTCCAAGGAAAGCTGTGGATGTGGCTATAGCTCTGGTGGAATGTGGCCTGATATTGGCTGGCACACCTTTTCCATGGAAAGAATAGCAGAATCTGATGCAGTGTCCAATCCATTTTGAAATTGTTTGTTTGGAGATTGCTTTTCCTTGTACTCCAGCAGCATAGACTACAAACAGTTGGTCAGACTTTCTGGTGGCCTTAGTTCTGTCCAAGTAGTAACATAGTTGCCTGTGTATGTCCAAAGTATGCAGCAGTTTTTTCCCCCTGTTTTGCGGATTGGGGAAAAAAGTAGGCAGGTGAATAGCTTGATTTAGAGATACCCTGGAAATTACTTTTGGCATGAATGTAGGATTGGTTCTTAGAGAAAATCTGTCCTGATGAAAAATGAGGAAGGGAGGTACTGCCATGAGTGCCTTATCTCAGAGACTCTTCTTGCAGATGTGACTGCCAATAGAAAAAACGTTTTCCATGATAGAAATTGCATTTCGGAAGTTGCTGCTGGCTCAAAAGGAGGAAGAGTTACTTTCCAAAATGAAATTGAGGTCCCATGCAGGTACTGGCTGTTTTCTGGGAGGTTTGATATTCTTTATCCCTCTTAGGAACTGTCTTAGCAAAGGATGTGAAAACACTGGTGGATCACAATTGTATTTTGCTGAGATTGCTGAGGCGTGAATCTTTATAGAAGAATATGAGAGTCCAGTATGAAACATTTCTGCCAAGTATTCCAATATCTGAGGTATACTCAGTAATGTTGTATCCTGACCCCTTTTGGCATTCCAGATGCTGAATCTCTTCCACTTGGCTGAATAAGTTTTTCTGGTGGAAGGTCTGCGTGCTTCCAGTAAGATCTCTTGAACTTTTTTGGAAAGAGAGATAGCGGAAGGAGTCATGGTAACCTCCAGGCTGTCAGATGCAATGTTTTCAGGTTTTGATGGACAGTCCTGTAATTGTGTTGTGTTAGAAGCAGGGGCCATAGGGGCAGAGGCCACGGTTTGGTCCGAGTTATGCTCAACAGCAATGGGTACCAATGTTGCCTTGGCCAGTCTGGAGCTATCAGAATGCCTGTTGGTTGTTCTGCTTTGATCTTCAGTATCACCTTGGTCAGCAGAGGTAGAGGAGGAAATGCATACATTTTTAGGGAATTCCAGCTGAAGGAGAAAGCATCCGTTTTCCAGGCTAGAGGATGGTGGTTCCTTGTGCAGAACTTTTCCAGGTGATGATTCATGTGAGAAGCAAAGAGATCTACGTCCGGTCTTCCCCATGTCTGTTATTTGTGAGAAAATGTGAGGATGCAGCATCCATTCGTGTGGATCCAAGAAATTTCTGCTCAGCTTGTCCGCCAGTATATTGTCCTTGCCTGGCACAAACTGGGATTGCAAATGCATCTTCAGACTCAGGGATTTTTCCCAGAGAATCATTGTTAGTCTGCAGAGGGGATAAGAATGAGTGCCTCCCTGCTTGTTTATATACCACATGACAGTGGTGTTCTGTCCTTATCAGCAAATGTCCTTGTTGTAGTGATTTTTCGAAAGTCTCAATTGCATGTATCACTGCCAACATCTCTTTTTGGTTTATGTGCAGATGTCTTTCCCTTGGTGTCCATAGGCCTTGAATGCATCTGCCCTCCATGTGCGCCCCCCCATCCGTGATCTGAGGCGTCTGTTGTAATCATTTGACCTGCTTGAGGTCTGTTGAAGGGCATGCCTTTAACTGACTTGCTTGAGCCCACCACAAAAATTCTTTTTGCAGACATGGAATGAGTGGGATTACGTCCTCTAGGCTTTGGCTGTGTTGGGACAAGCTTTTTAAGTACCATTGCAGCTTTCTCATATGAAGTCTTGCCAAAGGTATCAGAAGAATGCAAGATGCCATGAACCCCAGGGCCTGCAGGATTTTCCTTGCAGTCAGCTGGGAGAGCTTTGCCAGGCCTTTGAAGTACTCTGGTAACTGCTGCTGTTTTTCCTCTGAGGTAGACCATTTGAGTTTGTGTCCAGTTTGGCTCCTAGGAAAATAATCTGTTGGGATGGCAGTAGTCTTGATTTCTGAATGTTGACTGTGTATCCCAAGGCCTGCAGTAGTTGAATGACATAGTCAAGGTTTGTTTGTTGTCTGCTTGTATGAGGCAGTCGTCCAGGTAGGGGTATATTTGAATCCCCTGGAGTCTGCAGTGTGCCACTACTGATGCCAGGCATTTCGTGAACACTCTGGGCGCAGTAGATAAGCCAAACGGCAATGCTGAGAATTGATAATGCTCTGTCCCTGCATGAAATCGGAGGTATCTTCTGCAGCTTTGTCTGATTGGGACATGCAGGTATGCCTCCTTGAGGTCCAGAGTGACCAGCCAAGACCCCTTGCCCAGCATGGGAAGGAGTTGCTGCAACGTCAGCATTTTGAACTTTGGCACAATGAGAAAAGTATTTAGAGTAGACAAGTCCAGTATAGGCCTCCATTTGTTTTCTTTTCTTGGAACAAGGAACAGTCTTGAATAAAATCCCTGGCCTTGTTCCTGAGGAGGAACCCTTTCTATTGCTTTTATACTTAACAGCTTTGAAACTTGAGTGAGTGCCTCTGCCCTTTGATGATGTGGCAGGTTTGGCATGCCTTGTCTTATTGGTAAAGTATGGAAGTGGAATCTGTAACCAGTCTATTAAATCCAGAATCCAGTTGTCCTTGGTTAAGATATGCCAGTTTTTTGAGAATAAGGATAATTTTCTGCCCAAAGGTGCTTCTCTTTGAGCCTTTGTAGGCGGTATGAAAGTCAAGTCATTGTGATTGTCCTTGTGGTGCAGCTGGGCTGCCTGCGCCACTTCTTTGATTTGGAGGTTGCCATTGACGGCCCCTGTAGGATCCTCGGTATTGCCCTCTACCTCGGGCACGCCTGTTTTTTCCCCTTTGAAACTTGTCAGAGTCTGGGAAGGACCAATTCTTTGAAGGCCAGTTTCTGCTGAACCTGGGCGGCTCAACCTGGAGGAAATCCTTGACTGTCTGTACTGACTTAGCTTTTTCCTCAATGGATTTCAACACATCTTGTGCATTAGCACCAAAAAGCTTCTGTTTTTCCAGAGGTGCATCAAGTAACTTTACTTTAACATGGTCTGGCAATGGCTGATCTTTTAACCAAGCATGTCTACGTATCACAGCCCCAGTCGTAGCTGCCCTACATGAAGCCTCCAATGCATCATAACCACACTGAAGAAAATGATTGTTAACCTGTTGAGTGTTATGTATATGATCCTGCAATGCCTTTCTATCAATAGGCTCAGGAGAGGCTAGCTTTTTCTGTAAATCATCCAGTAAAAAATCCTGGTACTGAAACATATGAAAAAGGCAGTTAAGTGACCTCATGGCTAGGGTGGTAGAGGTATAAACTTTTTTACCCCATCTCTCCAGGGACCTAGCTTCCCTATCCGCTGGCAGTGGATTCTTGGCAGTGGAAGTAGCCACTCCCTTGGGGCCCTGTGAAATAGTTTCTAGATCCACAGAGTGGGCCTTAAAGAGATGTTTGTGAGTGTCAGGGACCCTATAATATCTGTCTGGCTTGACAGGAGCAGGGGGGAGAGAATCAGGGTTAGCACTGGAGTCAGAGAAAACATCATCCAAAACATCCATAACTGGAGGAATAGCTAAAGGTCTGTGCTGGGGAAGCTTGAGGAAGGTACGTAGCCTTTTCCTGGAATCAGAGAATTCCTGACCCTGCCATTGAAAATGTTCCCTCAGAGTGCAGGACTTCAAACGAGAAATCCTCTGGAGGGGAAGCAGAGGGAATGGATTCCTCAGCATCAGAGTCCTCATAGGCCTGGAAGGATTCTTCTTGGGTATCTGAATGCTCAGAATCCCCAGAGGCTTCATCTGAAGAGAGGTTGTCAGCCTGCTCAGTTCCGGGCCTTTTCTCTGCAGGTGGCTGAGAACCTCTGTCTGGGTGAGGCTGAGACCCCCTGATAAGAGAAATAAGATCTGCAGCAAGAGACATGATCTGTTTATCAGAAGGGGCCTGAGCAGCAGGTTTAGGATGGGCCTTGGCCTGGCTGGCGGCCGTAGCACGTGCAAAGGCCTTGATGGACATGGATACATGAGGCCTTGCAGCCCCACGTGCAGGAGTAACCTTGTCTACGGGAATGGTGTCGGGTAGATCCAGAACTTCGGTTTCCAGAGGAAAATCAACAACCGGCACCGGAGATGTCTCAGAGACTGAAGGACGTGTTAACGCTGTGTCGTCGGCCTGGAGCGGTTGAATTACTGCTCCAAAGGGACCGAAGCACTAGCGGAGGGTTTAGGAGTTGCATCGGTGGTGGACGCGGGCCGAGGATGTCGGTCCCGGTCCTTTCGTTTCTTGGTAGATTGAGTTGTCGGTTGATCCAATGGCATAATATACGCGAAAGATTCACCGAAAAAGTCTTCGGCAAATTCTGCCCGGCGCCTGAGAGTGCGCTTATTAAAGCAAGCACAGGCCGAAACGTCGTGGTCTGGGCCCAGGCAAGGAAGGCAGTAAGAATGGAAGTCCTTATGAGGTATTTGTTTACCACAAGACAAAAGTACAGTTTTGTACCTACCATAAATGTAGATGTTCGAAGATCCACATTGCTGCAGTCCTTACACTTGGGTAGTCTGCTGTCCTCGGTCGGCCGGAATATCAAAGTATAAGGCTGACGTCGGTCAAGGCGCATTTGACTGACATCAGGACGTCAGGGTACAAATGCGCATGACCGACGTCATATCCTCAGTCTTTTCTTGCCCCAGATGTCAGAAGACCCTAAAAATAAAGGTCAAAAACAAAAGACAGCAAACAAACAACCAACCACCCTTGCACTAATTATATGTACAATATATACAATATACACAATATTTACAACCCAACCCACACAACCACCTCTAACTACAGAGGGAAGGAGGGAGGTAATTGGACTGCAGCAATGTGGATCTTGAACATCTACATTCATGGTAGGTACAAAAGTACAGTTTTGTACCTAACATAAAACCTTCCCACTTAAAATGCCCTCATGGAATGAAGAGTTTCAAAAGCAGAAGACCTTAGAGAGGTCAAACCAAAAAGACAGCAAGAACAACAAATAACCAACCACCCTTGCACTTGGTCTGAAACTATATGAAAAATACTCAGAACACCAACCCACACAAACACCTCAAGTACAGAGGGAAAGAGGAGGAGAGGTTGGACTGCAGCAATGTGGATCTTGAACATCTACATTTATGGTAGGTACAAAACTGTACTATGTTCTTCATCTCACATTGCTGCAGTCCTAACACTTGGGTAGAATCCCAAAGCAGAGATAAGGGAGGATGGCTAACTATAAGGAAGCAGGAGCTGCCAAAATGCCCTGCAAAACAGCAGTGGCAAAACCAGCCCTAGACTTAGAGTAAAGTGGCAGGTGATAATGCCTAGAGAAGGTATGCACAGAACTCCAAGTAGCTGCCTCTAAAATATCCTTGGTTGCCACTCCCCTCAAAAAGCTGTGGAAGTGGCAGTAGCCCTAGTGGAATGAGGCCTAATCCCAGCTGGAACCTCCTTGCCATGATGGGAATAACAGAAAGCAATGCAAAACCCAATCCACTTAGAAATAGTTTGTTTTGACACAGGCTTGCCCTGAGAACTCAAAGCAAAAAGAAACAAACAACTGCTGAGACTGCCTGAACCCTTTAGTTCTGTCCAAATAATATCAACTGCCTGTGTACATCCAAAGTGTGCAAAATCTTTTCCCTTTATTTTGGGGATTTGCATAAAAAGTAGGCAAATGAATAGTCTGGTTTAAAGCCACACTAGAAACCACCTTAGGCATAAAGGAAGGATTAGTACGTAATGATACCCTATCCTTATGGAAAATCAAGAAAGGCTCAACTGCCATAAGGGCCTGCAATTCAGAAACCCTTCTTGCAGAGGTAATGGCCAACAAAAGCAGTCTTCCATGATAAATATTTCAACTCAGCAGTAGCTGCAGGCTCAAAAGGTTGTAGAGCGAGTTTCTCCAACACAAAATTGAGATCCCAAGCAGGAGTAGGAGCTCTTCGTGGGGGTCTGATATTCTTTGCCCCTCTAAGAAATTGCTTGAACAAAGGATGAGAAAACAATGGCGGGTCGCAATCATAGTGAGCTGAAATTGCTGCAGCATGAACTTTAATAGAAGAGAAGGACAAACCTTTGTCCAGTAACTCAGTAAGATATTGAAGAGCCACACTTAAATTAGGCTCAGAAACATCAAAATCCCTGCTGTACTCCAAAATAAAAATCTCTTCCATTCATCTGCGTACACTTTCCTTGTACTAGGCCTTCTAGCTTCCAAAATCACATTCAAAACTTGTTGTGGAAGTTGAGACCCTGTATGGTTCAAAACAGAATATGCCAGGCTGTTAGGTGAAGAGAGTGAAGTTTGACATTGAGCAAATGGCTGTCTTCCTGTGACAACAGGTGTGGAATCGAAGGCAAAGGCCATGGAGGCTTCCGTACTAGACTTCTCAGTAATGGGTACCAGTGCTGTCGAGGCCAATCTGGTGCTATTAAAATCATCCTTGGCTTGTCCTGTCTGACCTTCAGAAGTACCTTTGGGAGGAGAGGCAGAGGTGGAAAGGCATACACATGAAGATTGCTCCAATTGAAAGAAAGAGCATCCACTTTCCAAGCTGTGGGATGAAACCTTTTTGTGCAAAACTTTGGCAGCTGATGGTTTAGTGGAGAAGCGAACAGATCTATGTCTGGAGTTCCCCATGACGCTGTCAATTTCTGAAATACATGAGGATCCAATTTCCACTCGTGGGGATCCATAATTCGTCTGCTCAACACATCTGCTAAGGAGTTCTGTGCTCCTGGCAGAAACCTTGCCTGAAGATTGAGCTGTAAACTGAGAGCAGTCTCCCACAAAATCATTGCTTGCCTGCATAGAGGATAAGAGTGCGTTCTCGCTTGCATGTTGATGTACCAGATGACAGTTGTGTTGTCTGTTAGAATCAACACCTGTCCTGGAAGAAGGAATTCCTTGAAAGCTATTAATGCAAACTGGACTTCTAACATCTCCTTCATGTTGATATGTAGATGTTGTAGTCTGACAGGCCACTTGTTTTGTATCCATTTTCCCTTCAGATGAGCTCCCCAAGCTTTGTCTGAGGCATCTGTCGTTGAAATCTGACTTGCCTCTGGCCGGGTCACAGAGAGTCCCTTGTTTAGGTGACATTCCTGAGCCCACCACAAAAATTCCTTCTGAATGCAAGGTATTATTTGAATGACAGTGTCCAGATCCTGGCAGTGCTGTGTCCATACATTTTTGAGATACCATTGTAGCTTCCTCATATGAAGTTTGGCATTGGGAAGCACCAGAATACAAGATGCCATGAACCCTAAGGCTTGAAGGACTGTCCTTGCAGTCAGCCCGGACTGAAGAGATAGTTGATGGAAGTAAAGGGATAGACTCTTTTGTTTGTCCGGGGTTAAAAAGGCCATCTGGGCTGCTGTATTCAGTCTCACACCCAGAAAGCACATGTCTTGAGAGGGTACTAGACTGGACTTTATTTCATTCACAGAATACCCTAGGCATCTTAGCACTGCTATCACATACTCCAAATGACGAAGAAGCTCTTCCCTTCCTTGAGCCAGAATCAGGCAGTCGTCCAAATAAGGATAGATCTGTATTCCTTTTAGTCTGAAGAAAGCTATCACTGGAGCCAGAACTTTCGTGAACACTCTGGGCGCAGTAGATAAGCCAAAGGGCAATGCAGAGAACTGAAAGTGAGAAGTCCCAGCTCGAAAACGCAGATACTTCCTGCAACTTAGTCTGATAGGAACATGAAGGTAAGCCTCCTTGAGATCCAAAGTTACCATCCAATGATCTTTGCCCAGCAGAGGTAAAAGCTGTTGTAACGTCAACATTTTGCACTTGGGAATGTCCAGATAAGTGTTGAGGATAGATAAATCCAAAATTGGTCTCCACGTGTTCCCCTTCTTTGGTACTAGGAACAGGCGAGAATAAAATCCTAGGCCCACTTCTGGCATAGGGACCGGCTGTATGGCCCCTATTTGGAGTAACAGAGAAATTTGCTTGTGAGCCTCTATTCTTTGTTGAGGAGGAACGTCTGGCATGCCTTTGAAAGGTGGCAAGGTATGGAAATAAAACCTGTAACCGTGGTGTATGATATCCAATACCCATCTGTCTTGGGTAATTAAACTCCAATTTTCTTTGAAAAGTGCCAACCTTCCTCCCAAAGGTGCTGCCAGACGAGAAGGCTCTGGCAGCTGAAAGGGTAGGTCATTGGGTCTGTTTACGAAAGGACTGACCCCTGCCCTCACCCGAAGACTGTGCAGGAGAACTCCCTGTTCAGGGCCTGAAAGAGCCCCGAGATCTGCCCCTACCACGTCTAGATCTACCCCTAGACTGGGAATCATAAGAAGGATACGTCCACCCCTTAGTAGGCCAATTTCTACTAAACTTTGGAGGCTGAACCTGCAAAAAATCTTTAACAGTCTGCATAGACTTAGCCTTGTCTTCCATTTTCTTTAAAACTGCCTCAACAGGAGAACCAAACAACACATCAGATTGTAAAGGGGCATCTAAAATCCTTGTTTTAACATGGTCAGATAAATTTTGATCCCTCAGCCAGGCGTGCCTGCGAAGAACTGACCCAGTGGCAGCCACCCTAGACGAGGCCTGTACAGCATCAAAACCACATTGCAAAGAATGCTTACCCACCTGTTCAGAACATGTACTAAATCTTGTAACTCTTTACAATCAATACCTTCCGCCAGAGCATCAACCTTAGACTTCAATTGTGAAAGGAGATAGTTTTGGTATTTCAACATGTGAAACTGGCAATTCAAAGCCCTCATAGCTAGAGTGGAAGAAGTATAAACTTTCTTTCCCCATCTATCCAAGGCCCTGGCCTCTATCTGCAGGAACCAGATTCTTGACAACAGAAGCCTTAACACCTTTAGGCCCCTGGCTAACAGTTTCTGGGTCTGCCCTAGGACTCTTAAAAAGATACTTATGAGCTTCAGGCACCCTGTAATACCTATCCGGTTTAACAGGAGCAGGAGGCAAAGAATCAGGATTAAGAGAAGCCTCTGTAAAAACATCTTCCACTACATCCAAAACAGGAGGTATAGCCAAAGGCCTAAGCTGGGGTAAAAACAAAAATTCCCTAAGCCTTTTCCTGGAATCAGAGAAGTCCTGACCTTCCCACTTAAAATGCTCCCTCATGGAATGAAGAGTTTCTGAAAGAAAAATCCTCAGGAGGAGAAGCAGAAGGAGTAGAATCATCCACATCAGAATCAGAATACGGAGAGTACTCCTGCTAGTCTTAAGCCAAGACTCTGAAACATCCAAGCCTGCTCAAAACTCCCTAGCTCAGGCTCCACCCTAGGTCTCTTATCAGGAGGGGGCAAAGAACCCCTAATCAAAGTAATCAAATCTTCTGCCATTTTAAGCATATGCTTCTTGGGCACAGTTCCTGAAGAACTAGGGGTGAAACCAACTGAAGCTAAACCTGGCCTGCCTCTGGGAGAAGCCTTGGAAACAGAAGGAGAGGGCCTAACCACCCTAGGCAGGGAGGGGAGTATAGTAACCTGAGAAGCCCCATCACCCTGACCTGCCTCCTGAGAGACCACATCCTGCAATAACAAAGTCTCTCCCTGGGATCCCAAAGAAACCTCCGGTGGAACCACCAGCTCCACAGACACCTCTAAAGAACCGGCGTCCGGTACGGACGGTTCTTCTAGCCTAGGCTTAACTGCTTTGTCCTTGCGCTTCTTCGAAGAAGCGGCGGAGCATCCGACGGCATTTTATAATTGCACCGCTTCCCGAAGACTAACCTGGCACAATCTAATCTCCTCTTTATAGTGCGCTTATTGAATCTAGCACAAGAGCGACACCCAACAACGTCGTGCTCAGGCCCTAAACAAGGAATACACAAAGTATGATAGTCTCTATGCGGTATCTGTTTCCCACAAGAAATACAATTATTCACTTTTTCTGACATCCGGTAAACCACTGAGGCAAGAAAAACTAAAATATTCCCAACGGGTACTTAGCCAACTTTGACTCGGTCTGAAACTCCGAAATCGAAAAATTTCAGAACGCCAACCGGCACTTGCAATACTGCTTCTGCATCGGACCATGCGGCAAAAAAGACTGAGGATATGACGTTGGTCATGCGCATTTGTACCCTGACGTCCTGATGTCAGTCAAATGCGCCTTGACCGACGTCAGCCTTATACTTTGATATTCGGGCCGACCGAGGACAGCGGACTACCCAAGTGTAAGGACTGCAGCAATGTGAGATGAAGAACATCAATTATTAACTTTCTCAATTTGTTCTGACATCGGCTGAGGCGAGAAAAAATGTTCCCCAATGAGGTACTTAGCTTTTAGATGACTTCGGTACTGAAAACACAGGAGCTGACCGACCGGCACTTGCAAACTGCTTCTGCTTCGGGCACCGCGCGGCAAGAAAGACTGAAGAAGATGGCGTCGGCTGATGCCTTTATACTCCATCCGCTCTGACGTCGGAGAGGAGGCGACACCAGCCGACGCCGGACCCAGACTTTGGAATCCGGCCGACAGAGGGCTGCCTGAGGCAGGACAACCCATATGTTATGACTGCAGCTGCATTCTTGAAGGACATCATTGTCCTTCCCTGGTACAAACTGGGATTGTAGCTCCATTTTCAATTGTAGGGAAATATGCCAGAGATTCATTGCCAGTCTGCAAAGAGGGTAGGAATGGGTACCTCCTTGCTTATGTACCACATAACTGTGGTATTGTCTGTCTTTATAAGTAGATGTCCCTGATGCATGAACTTTTCGAAGGCCTTGATTGCATGCATCACCGCCAGCATTTCTTTTTGGTTGATATGCAGGTGCTTTTCTTTTTGTGTCCATTGTCCTTGAATGCATCTGCCATCCATGTGCGCCCCCCCATCCATGGTCCGAGGCGTCTGTTGTGATGGTTTGACTTGTATGAGGTTTGCTGAAAGGCAGACCTTTGTTTTTCTGGCTTGCTTGAGCCCACCACAGAAATTCCTTTTGAAGGCATGGAACGAGTGGGATCAATGTTTCCAGGCTGTGGCTGTGCTGAGACCATAGACTTTTTAGGTACCATTGTAGTTTCCTCATATGCAGCCTTGTATGTGGAATCAGAAGAATGCAAGATGCCATGAAACCCAGGGCCTGCAGGATTTTCCTTGCAGTCATCTGGGTGTGTGTTGCCAATCTTCTGAAGTATTTTGGTAATTGTTTTTGTTTTTCTTTTGTCAGAAACGCCATCTGGGTGTTTGTGTCCAGTGTGGCACCCAGGAAAGGTATTTGTTGGGATGGTACGAGACTTGATTTCTGAATGTTGACTGTGTATCCCAAGGCCTGCAGTAGGTGAATGACATAGTCCAAGTTTTTTAACAAGGCATGTTGGCTGTCCGCTTGTATAAGGCAGTCATCCAGATAAGGGTATATTTGTATCCCCTGAAGTCTGCAATGTGCAATTACTGATGCCAGGCATTTCGTGAACACTCTGGGCGCTGTAGATAAGCCAAAGGGCAATGCTGAGAATTGATAATGCTCTGAGCCTGCAAGAAATCTGAGGCATCTTCTGCAACTTTGTCTGATTGGGACATGCAGGTATGCCTCCTTGAGGTCCAGAGTTACCAGCCAAGACCCCTTGCCCAGCATGGGAAGGAGTTGCTGTAAAGTCAGCATTTTGAATTTTGGCACAATAAGGTAAGTATTCAGTGCGGACAAGTCCAGAATGGGTCTCCATTGGTTTTCTTTTCTTGGAACAAGGAACAGTCTTGAATAAAATCCTTGTCCTGCAGAAGGAACCTTTTCTATTGCTCTTATTTGAAGTAGGTTTGTTATTTGTTTGAGTGCCTCTGCCCTTTGATTTGGTGGCAGGTTTGGCCTGCCATGTCTTGTTGGCAGTGTATGAAAATGGAATCTGTATCCTTTGTCTATTATCTCCAGTATCCATTTGTCCTTTGTAATATTGTGCCAATTTTTTGAGAATAAAGATAACTTTCCGCCCAAAGGTGCTTCTAATTGAGCCCTGGATGGCGGAGTCAAAGTCAAGTCATTGAGATTGTCCTGGCGGAGCAGTGGAAGGTCCTGCCCCACCTCTCTGGTTCGGAGGCTGCCATTGACGTCCTCTGTAGGAGCCTCGAGTTTGCCCTCTACATCTGCCACATCTGTTTTTGCCTCTTTGAAATTTGTCTGTCAGGAAAGGACCAATGTTTAGAAGGCCAATTCCTGCTGAATCTTGGAGGCTGTACCTGGAGGAAATCTTTGACTGTTTGCACTGATTTTGCCTTTTCCTCTATCTTCTTTAAAACCTCTTGTGCAGTAGCACCAAATAGCTTATGTTTCTCTAGTGGTGCGTCCAAAAGCTTAATTTTCACATGGTCTGGCAATGTTTGTTCCTTTAACCAAGCATGTCTGCATATGACCGCACCTATCATTGCTGCTCTACATGAAGCTTCCAATGCATCATATCCACACTGAAGGAAATGGCTGCTAACCTGCTTAGTATTATGAACCAATTCCTGTAACCCCTTTTCTATCTAATGGTTCAAGGGAAGCCAGTTTCTTTTCCAAGTCATCCAACATGTATTCCTGATACTGAATCATATGGAATTGACAATTTAATGCTCGCATAGAAAGGGTGGAAGATGTATATACTTTCTTGCCCCACCTTTCTAAAGCCCTAAAATCTCTTTCCGAAGGGAGTGGGTTCTTAGCTGTAGTGGAGGAAACCCCTTTAGGCCCCTGAGAAATAGTTTCAGGGTCAGCAGTATGGCCCTTGTACAGAAATTGATGCGTGTCTGGGACCCTGCAGTACCCGTCTGGCTTGACAGGAGCAAGGGGGGGGTGAGTCAGGGGTAACACTAGATTCTAAGTACACATCATCTAATGCATTTAAAACTGGAGGAATAGCTAAGGGTCTATGCTGAGGTAGCTTTAAAAATTCCCTTAACCTTTTCCTAGAATCTGAGTATTCTTGGCCTTGCCATTTGAAGTGTTCCCTCATGGAATGAAGCGTTTCCCCAAAGGAAAACTCCTCAGGAGGAGAAGCAGAGGGAATAGATTCCTCCGCATCAGAATCCTCGTAGGCCGGGAAGGCCTCCTCCTGGTAGTCTGAATGTGCAGAATCACCTGAGGCCTCATCGGAGGACTGGGAGTCTACCTGCTCAACCCTAGGCCTCTTGTCAGCAGGCGGCTGAGAGCCTCTATCTGGATGAAGCTGTGAACCCCTAATCAAAGAAATAAGGTCCTCAGCTAAACTTAAAATTTGAGAACCAGAAGTGGATCCCAGAGAAACAGATCTTGGAGGGAGAGACTTAGCCTGTTTGGCAGCCTTAGCACGTGTGTAGGCCTTAATGGACAGACACTGGAGGCCTGGCAGCCCCACGTGCTGGGGTAGTCTTATCCCCTGAAATGGTGTCAGAAATATCCTGGGCTACGGTCTCAGAGGGGTGCACAGAAACCGGTACCGAAGTAACCGGTGGAGCGGTGTCGTCGGTCTGTAGTGGTTGCGAAACCAGCTCAGAAGAGACCAAGACACTCGCGGTAGGCCCAAGGGTGGTGTCGGCCGAGACCGCGGGTGTCGGTCCTTATCCTTCCGTTTTTTAGGTAAATGTGCTGTCGGAAGCTCCAACGGCATGATATAACAGAAATCTTCCCCAAAATAATCCTGTGCAAACTCAGACCGACGCCTAAGAGTGCGTTCATTGAAAGAGGCACAAGCTGCACAGGCCGAGACGCTGTGTTCTGGGCCTAGGCAAGGTAGGCAGTAAGAGTGGAAATTCTTATGAGGTATTTGTTTCCCACAAGTTAAACAATTAACTTTTTCACTTTTATCTGACATCGGCTGAGGCAAGAAAAGGTCCCCAAAGGGGTACTTAGCTTTTTTGAAGACTTCAGTAGCTGAAAACACAGGAGCTGGTCGACCGGCACTTGCGAACTGCTTCTGCTTTTTCGCCACGCGGCAAGAAAGACTGGAGAAGATGGCGTCTGCTGACGTTTTTATACCCCAGGCGCACTGATGTCGGGGAAAGGGCGACATCAGCAGACGCCGGACCCAGACTTTGGAATCCGGCCGACCGAAGGGCTGCCTGAGGCAGGACAACCCATATGTCAGGACTGCAGTTGCATCCTTGAAGGACATCAAAAACACCACAGAACACCCCTGTAAAAGGCAGGGCTACTAAACTTCAATATGGAATACGTCATTCACGTCTGTCAGTTGTGAACACTAAATATTGCCTTCAGTCCCAGTGATCAGAGGAAAACCTCAGATATTAGCCCCTTACATCCAAACTAGGAAATTCATCCAGCCCTTAAAAGAAGTCAAGAGGAAACAAACCACATAACACTGCTGTAAATGGCAGGTCTACTGAACATCATGATACGCAATACTTCACAATGTAGTTTTGTGGTGGTTGGTGTCAAGTACCATTAAGGAGGACATCTGAGATGTACTCACCAAGTTCTCTTCTTGAGATCCAATTCTGATGGGTCAGGGGATTCCCTCCTCCTTTTGGGTGGAGGAAGAGCACCCATAAGACAGTTTTGGCAGGCGGGGGGGGGGGGGGAGAGTTATAACTCCACCAGGCTGCTACACACTCCTTGATGAATGTCTTGTAATCAAACTATAAAGACAGCACAGGAGGAGGTAAAGACAATGTTTCTAATGTAGTACCTACCTTTTCAAAGGAAAAAAACAATATTGCACAGTCTAGGTCGGATAAAATTGAGAGATCCCTATGGCTATTCAATAAAAAATGTAGGGATATCTTTCATTTGTTCCTGACTCTGGATGAGAGAAAAAAAATCTGTGCTCTAGGATGGTGTTAACACTTATCTGTACAGCAGAATCCAGCCTGGACACCGATGTGGTCTTCTGCAAGGCCTGTGAAGCAACTGCAGTTCCAACAGCCAAGGATAAGATTCCACTGTCTGCATCCAAAGGGTTCACAACACCCATCATCAGTAAGGATTGATGCACAAACTAGTGGTTTACCTGTGAAATAGTCTGCAAAAGCAGGTCTTTAACAATCTAGCCCAGTATAACTCCTGCATGTTTTAAATGGGTACCAGGCAAGTGAATTGCAGGAAGACACTTCTACAGTTTCAACATTCGAAAAACTGCAACTAACAAATGGTTAGTGTTTACTGAAGCATGGCATTTGAGATGGGCCGACTAGAGAACAAAAATATGCAAAGATGTTCTACTACCCTAAAACAGATATTAACACACAGTTAACAGTACAGAAGTACACAATCATGTGAATTTATAAATGACAACATGGCTACTGTTGTGGAAGCAGCAATCTTGCTGCAGAACTGTTCATGACTTCCTTAAAGGAGTACAACAGGTTTTCTCTAATGTATTCCTCAACTTCACGGCCCTTTTCTTCCCTATTTACATTGTCCTCTGTAAAGCAACAATAAAGCATTTACAATTTTTATAATTCCCCTTACTTCTGTAACAGAAGCCTACCTTCTCATACTGTGATGGTTTCACTTACAAAATGATTCTCTCACGTTTGAATAAAGCGTGCTGGAGTCGCCCAGTTACTGACATCGAGGCCAGGCATTGCAGGTACTTTTTTTTTTTTTTAATCAGTTCCCTCCCCTAAAGTGACATCACCACAGCCATAATCTGATTCTAACTAAAATAATAAGACCCACCCATTCTGTGATGTCATGACTCCCTTGTCCTTCCCCCAGCCTGAGTGCTGTTCATTTTATTCAGTAGTATTGTAGTAACACCGATGTTTGGAGAAACAGAAATTTGGTATGCATACTTGTACATTCTGCACAGCAAATGATGCTTAGGTGGTGTATCGCTTGGATACTGCTCTGTTGTATTTGCACCAGATACTGCTAATGTGCAGTGCGGGAATAGAAAGATTAAAACATTACCCTGGTATCAGAGGTGGCAGTGCAACATATTCAGAGTAGCTTAACATGAGAGTATCTCTAAGCAAGCACCATGTGAAACCTGAACAAGCACCTAGAATTATTCAGTGTAGCTTCCACACCTTTAGTCTGAAAATGAATTCACATACTCGCATGAACAGGAGTAGCTGCATATTGATGGCTAAAGGTGTATGGGCATGTCAGGTGGTTACTGCACTGCAAAACTGATATGTAATGGTGGAGATATTTGGAAGGCATGTGCAAACATCAGTATATTAAAGCCATAGCACCAATTGAACTGGAGGCTGGCAAGTAGATTTAGTAAGGGATTTTGTCCATGCACAAATTTCAACAGTGATTCTTTGCAGTGGCATCCATTATCTGATTCAAGGTAAGTTAACCTTGATGTCCTTTATTTAAAAAAAAAAAAAAAAAAAAAAAAAAAAATGTACTTTGTTATAAGTGACTTCTGGACACAAGAAAAAGGAAGGGGAAAATATAGCAATGTGGTTTGTATGTACAAAGACAAATCCAGGGACACAAAGGTTTTTGCAAACCAACCAGTGGAGTAAAAACATATGAAGGCAAACACTGCATACCAACACACTTTGCACATGTAAATCTCAATTTTTAACAAGGTGGGAGCATGAAGCGATACCTTAACACTTAAATTAATAAAGATCTAAACTGGTTAATAGTATAAAATGTTTTATTCTTTAGCTCCTTGGTGCAAGACCTTACTGGATGTGATTGCAGTCAAGTAAGGCCATGGCTATAGTGCAGCAAAAAATGTCCCCTCTAACAAAGGAAATGCTAGAGCAAAGATTAAATTACATGATTCAAGCACCCTGCTGAGATCTGCCAATCAATGGAATTACCAGGTCAAATTACACTCAGGACTTTGACAGCTAGGGAAGCCAAGTGTTATGGGGGAGGGGAGAAGTAAATGGACTGGAATTCATTCTCTCACAAATTAGTGCCATTTAAACTAGTGTGTTCTGTGGCATTTGCCCTGTTTCTGTTTTAAGTGGTCATCCAACAGCAGGGAATGTTACTTGCACTGTTCTATTTTACGCAGTACTTTGTATGCATGCAACATCTATGAAATGACAGGAACTTTAGGCAAACGGAGGCCTGCATGATGTAACATTTGAGCCAAACAACGATTTCTGGGATACTGGATGGCAACCTGATTTATCCAAACCACGTCAATATGCCATCCTCCAGGTGGACAGTCTGGAATTACATATAAAAATATTTAAAATCCTGTAAATAATCCTAGAGTGCTGTTAAAGTGTAGGAAACTTCATGCCATGATGTTTTAAACATGTTTTTTGAGTCAGTGGGTGCAGTACTCCTTTAAGTAATGTGGAAATAAATTTCCACCTGTCTGATGTCTTCAGGAGACCGGTACCAAACAGATATCAGTGTTCAGGTCCTGTAATTAGTAACCAGTATACTTTCTATACTTCTGCTCCCACTACATGCAGGTTATCACTTCCTGAACCCCCATTACATATTAACACTTGCTAATGCAGAAATGGCACTCTTCAGTAGGCTTGTGTCACACACAGAAGACAAATTCTTTTAGCCCCTAACATGATGAACATTCCAAGCAAATGCAATCCTAGCATTCTCCTATTCAACAGTTAAAGGCTCCACCTTACATCCTTACCCGATGTCTTTTCCTTTTTAGTAGCAGCTGCAGAAACATCCTGTAGAGAAGTGCTTGTCACCACCTGTGATGTAGGGCCTGTATTCACTGCTGGCATTAGATCAGTCTTCAGCATTTTCTTTGGGGACTCTGAGGGAACCGGCATGCCACTGTCCTCATAAATTTTCCGCTTCACTGTTGTCTTTATCTGAGCTCTACGCACGTGAGGGAGAAAAATGCACACATGTTGAAACCTGTGTCATGCATACCCTATTCATATAAAAAATGCAATTAATCAAGAAAAATCATCCTGCAAGACCTCAGACCTCTGCACTATTCCAGAAATACCTCATTTCAAAACATTCATTTTTTCCTACTTAAATCAGTAAGCATGGAACAGATTTTTACAGCCCATGCTGTTGATCTTTAAACTCTTGTTGATGCAAATCTTTGATGAAATACAGTGCTGATCCACTTTAAAGAAACCTAGATGGAAACAGATAGCTGCATTTACTATCTTTTTGAAGTATTAAATATCAAGTGCTTTAATGTAAACTTAACTGTAAAATGAGTTCCATTCGTACCATACAGAAAAGCATGTACCTATTTAATTCATTAAGTAAACAATAAATATTCAATTAAAAATACTTAAAATCTTAATGGGGGTGGAGGTGTTGACCAGAGTCAATATTTTGTGGCATTCTCTGTGAAAACATATAAACAGTTACTGAGTTTGTCAAATAATCATGCGCAACAAACAACTTTCATGACAATATCACAAATGTTTCAATGCCAACCCAGTATGCTAAAAGAACATTTCCTCCCTTGCATATAAGGCCACATTTACACAAATATAAATGCTACCAAATGGTAAGTGGAAACATTTTTTTCTTTTGGTGTGGAGTGCAATAGTTACAGATTAATGTCAGCAGATATTTCAATATGGCAGAAGAGCTGCTCTCCCATTTAAGGCAGTGCATCTGCATTAACACAGTAAAACAGCTTTCCAGTCTGACTGAGCATTAACAACTTTATGATACATTAACATGCAAGGAATTAAAGGCCTTAATTGAGTTAGTCCGTAATATTTATTCATTTGGTAACCAGGTCGGTGTACTGGTCCAGAGACCGTTTTCCGTCATGACCTGAGCTTACAGCTAGTAAACTATGCAAGTAAACACAAGTTACACAAACATGACAGAATGTTAGGTTTACACAGATGCAAAACTTTAGAAAGTCCATATACAGTTAGAGTTTTTATAAAGAACTTCTAGAAAAGTACAAGAACTGCATAAAGTATCATATTTACATAAATTTGTATCAGTTTACTTGGCTTGTAGTGCAGTTTAATTATATGCAATTAATTCTTAAAAGTCTAAAATTGCAACTCCTTGAAAAACTAAACCCTCAAAAAACCTAAAGATTACAAAACAGAGACAGACCTAGAGACAAAGAACATAGGAGTAAGAGGAGTTCAATGGTAAAGGAAAACAGCTGAGGGGCTAAATATTTTTAGACAGCATTTTTACAGTTTGAAGCCTTTTAAAGCATTTAGCCATTATTCATAAAGCATTAACAAGCAACTTCCTGAAGAGGTGCTCATAAAAGGACTTTCTTAAAGCTGGTAAGAGTATTTTGATTCCATATTTCAGATAGTTTGTTCTAGAGAGCTGGGTCAGTTTGTGAGAATGCTCTTTTACAAGCACTGTTAAATAGGGATAGCTGAAAGTAAATTTTCCTGAAAATTCCTGAGAGAGTAGGACTTGTCCCCTGACTGGGAGTTTTTTTTTTTCAAAGCAGGTAAGTAGCAGTTTAGAATTTTATAGTGTAGGGTACATAGAAGATAAGTGGACCTTCCAGTAATGGGTAGCCAATTTAGGTAATTTAGAATGATGCAGTGCTGTACATGGGCATCAGCAAACATGGTGCTGCGGTAGCATTGTTGCCTCACAGAAAGATGTTGTCCTGTTTGATTCTCAGCTAAAGCGTCTTGTGTGGAGACGTGCATGAATGGGCGTACCTTCGCTGAAGGTTGTGCGTCAGAGCTGGCAACTCGGCACGTAAAAATCTACTGCCAGTCATTAGCGGACCGGATTTCTGCTGTGGCGACCCCAAACCGGGAAAAGCTGAAACACACACACACAAACACACACACACAAACACACACACACAAACACACACACACAAACACACACACACAAACACACACACACAAACACACAAACACACACACACAAACACACACACACAAACACACACACACAAACACACACACACAAACACACACACACAAACACACACACACAAACACACACACAAACACACACAAGTAATTGCATTCTCAGTGACTTGTAATGTACCGCTGTTGTAAGCAATGAAGACAGTACGGGAAAATAATATTCTAGTTTAGGGAGGAAGACACTCTTGGCTTCAAGTACAGTTGAGTAAAATCTTACCATAATTGTAGATGCCCTTCTCTTCACTGTTGCAGTATCCATTACATTGGGGATCCCTGTCGAGGGAGGCCTGAATTCTGGTCAGTATACCAAAGCCTTTAGGTTGCTTTAAGGTATGCCATATGTCACACGTATGTGCTTTACATAGCATAGGACATAAAGGTTTAAGTCTGGACATACTATACTCAGAACTGAGAGCCCCAGTAGAATGCCAGTTCAAGGAAAAGAGCAGTAATAAGGAAGACAAATGGACCAGGGGGCCAGAGGGATGGAGGGAATACTTCAACTATGAAGAGAAGGACATCTACCGTTATGGTAAGACTTTACACAACTGTACTTTATCAGTAGGAGTGGCAAGCACTAGGTAGCCTGTCTACCACAAGAGGAGCGGTTCTTGGCTCAGGAATTGTAGTTTATTGATCATTTGGGAAGCTGTCCATCTCTTTCAACTTTCTGGTTTAAAAGACCACATCTGCGCTCGTTTCCCATCGTTCCTGTAACTAACCTACTAGAAAGCCAAGCCTTCTAGCATAAGAGTCTCTTTGGAGTGATTTAAGTATCAGTTTTCTGTATTTTCTTGCTGTACTTAACTGTTTTCTGCCTAAACACTGATTTTCCAGTGTTTATTATGATTTAAAAGCTTGTTTTTTTTTTTCACATATTGTACTTATGACTGTGCACTTTTAAAAAGTCGTTTTTTGTTTAAATAATTTAACTGTTGTAGGGTACACACTAAAGTAGGACAGCCTTTTCTGAAGGCTTGTCATTTAAAGCTGTGTACTTTATTGTTTTTGCCTTATCTTTCAAAAAAAAAAATTTCCTTTTTTCCTACCCTTCTAAGCTAGTACAGTCCAGCTTTCAGGCTAGTGCTGAATTCAGGGCTGTGTTACAAGTTTCTGAGTTACCCATACCTTACTTGGATAGAGGGAAGTTTCTCTATTCACCTGTGAGAGACGGGAACTTTGAGCAGCCATCTGTTCCTGGAGGAGTGGTTCCAGCCCAGACGTTAGTAGTTTAAAAACAGAGTTTGCACAGTTTTGAATGCCGGGCAGCACCGGTTCATTACGGTTAAATTATTCCTGGCTCCACTAAGTCTCCTCTTCAGTTTTTCGCTTGAAACTAGTCTCAGCCTAAGCACTCAAAAAGCACCCTACAGTCCAGCACTTGCTCAGACCTAATAACAAGCACTAACATACCCAGACACTTGATTGCCCAGCAGGGCAAGGCTCTTTATCCACTCCTCACCAACCAAGCGACTAAGCAGCTCACCCTACTATTCAGGCATGACCAAAGGGCAACTTCAGGTGTACTCTCCAGTCCAGTTGGTGAACCTGGGTATCCTGAGGCAATGTTACAACTGCCTCATGTACACAGACAACCCTGGTTCAAGGCTCCAGAGAGCACCTCCAGCACTACCGGGCTACAAGTCGCACCACACATTTCGGCCACAGAACACGGACCGAAACACAAAAGGAGGGGATTTGTATCCATATTCATCAAGGATACCTACACCTCCAGGTTAGTGGAGCAGCATACCACCTCTGAGATCATCCATGTGCAACTAACAGAGCAAATCTGCAATGCAAACTGTGGCCTGCTACAGATCACCCTCCATGACCCAGGACCACCACTCTGCCTTTCTGGAGACACTGGAAAACATGAAGGTCCTACCGAACACCGATACTGGGCGATTTCAATTACCCTACCATTAACTGGGAAAACTACTCTAGTACAAACTCCCAGGCTCAGTGGAATTTATCAACTCAAACGCCCTGGATCATCTGGTAAACTCATCTACCAGAGGTGAAAATATATTTGACCTGGTCATCACCAACATGGGTGACAGGTGTTCCACACCAGAGGTCACTGGTTAGATCAGACCATAAACTAATCCCTCTGGACGTCCACACCCCACCACCCCCAACCAAGGAAACCACAGTGAAAAACTTTTCTAAAGCAAACTTCACCTTACTTAAGACAGAGGTGGTAAGTTTCACAGCCCCACACTAAAGGATAACACTGCCCAAGATGCAGAATCCTTTACAAACGCACTCTGAGCACCTACAAGGTGCCATCCCTAGCAAAACCAAGGCTCACTCCCCTAAGAGAAGGAAACCAGTCTGGTGGACACCTGCCATAAACAGGTTATAG
Source organism: Protopterus annectens (assembly GCF_019279795.1). Classification (NCBI taxonomy): domain Eukaryota; kingdom Metazoa; phylum Chordata; order Ceratodontiformes; family Protopteridae; genus Protopterus; species Protopterus annectens. The sequence continues at coordinate 572,156,454 of NC_056739.1, read as the reverse complement.
AATAAAAGGTGGAAGCTTGTTCAGAAAAAGAAGCAAATCCCAAGACATCCCTGATCAGTATCCGTAAGAAACTAAGGCCCCTTATAAAATCATCCAAGGCTAACTTCGCAAGAAAAACAGCCAAGGATTCTTGAGAACCACAAAGCCTTCATTAGCTATAAGTGGCAACTCACAGATATGCTCTGAGCTAGTGCAAAATAGCACAAAGTATACTGAACCTACTGATATTGCCAACATCCTGGCAGATAGATTCAGTGCAAGCAAGCTTCACCCCCCCTCTCACCTCCAAAAGGGCCCACAACAATACCAGAAAAGTGTAGTGTCCTAGAAATCACAGATGCACAGGTGAAAACAGCCCTTTCAAAAGCCAAAAGCACAGTGTCAATGGGGCCAGATGGTGTCCCAGGATGTGTCGTGCATAAACTACAGAACAAACTAACCCCCACCCAAACACGCTGTTCAACCTCACACTCTCCACAGGCTACGTGCCCATAGAATGGTGCACAGCAATGGTTATTCCGCTCCACAAAGGAGAGGCCACAACTGACCCTGGTAACTATCGCCCCATAAGCCTGACTAGCCTGGTCTGCAAGGCTATGGAGCCCATCATCATGGAACTCATTAACAAGACATTGGGAACCACCAAACACTTCAAGCCGAACTGGGTCAGATGAAGGGCAGATTATGCCTACTAAACTTGGTTGACTTCTTTGAGACAGTCAAGGCCACAGACGACGGAAAGGTGGTTCACACAGCCTACCTTGACCTCGCCAAGGAGTTAGCTACCATTCCTCACTCAGGTATAATAGAAAAACTCACCAGCCTAAATAAACCCCCTACATCCAAGATGAGTTGCCAACTGGCTTATAGACGGAACTCACGCGGTAAGAATAGCAGGCTCCAGATCAGACTCTAAAACAGTCACAAGTGGTGTCCCGCAAGGCTCTGTCCTGGGACCCCTATACTGTTCGGCACATACTTCCCAGAAGTACAGGCAAAAACAGGAGGACTATGGCTAACCAAGTTCGCCGATGACTGCATACTGGGAGCCATAATTGACTCTCCGGCTGACACGGACATCCTCCAAAAAAGCCTTACCGAGACGGACACCTTGTGTCAAAGTCATGACCTCAAGCTAAATGCCAAAAAATGCATAGCCCTCCCATGTGGGAAAAACAAAACACCCACGAATTTCCAGACAGGTGGCAGCCCCCTTAATACAGAAGAGGTAATAAGAGATCTGGGGACCCAGGTAGATAGTAATCACTTTGACAATCATATTGCCAAAGTAGTTATGAAATCCTTCTATGTGGCCCATCTAATTACTAAAGGGTACTCATCTAGAAATAGAGGTTATAGTGCCCCTACTCGTCCACTCATCAGACCCATCAGAGTACAATGCCCTATTTGGGATGTACCTCACAAGACACTTCCAGCAGCTGGAAAGACCACAAAAGTACCTCATCGAGAGGATTACTGGCCTCAAACATTTGTCCTATGCAGACCGACTGAAAAAACTCCGGCTGTACTCAGTGGCATATCGCTTACTGAAAGGTGATCTCTGCCTAATTTACAAAGCCATGTCCAACTCAGAATTGATGGACATGCTCCACCTAAAGAAATCCAAGTCACTGCAAGCCACGCGCTCTAGTGAGCTAAACCTCGTCACAATAAATAGAACATGCTGGAAGGATAGATTCCTGTCACAGAGACTCCCCATGCTTTGGAACAATATTCGTATCTACATAAGGCAGAGACCCTCACTAACACACTTCAAGAGAAACATTGACGAGTGGGTGGGTAACAGAAAATACACCCCTGGGATCACTTCATTGGCTCTGCTGGACAGAGGCTCAGTTAATCAGTGGGGTGGCGAAAGCAGACACTCTGGCTAGGTGTATAAATGCCCTCGGGCAGACAGCCCAGTACCTACCTATGAACCTATGTCCTTCCATGTCACTGTTGCAGTATTCATTACACTAGGGAGAGTGCCAAAGCTTACGAAGAAGTTTGGGAGGAGAAAGGACCAGCAGAGCCCTCTAGGAAGCCTCGAAGGATGGCCCTACCAAACCTAGCTGTAGCTCTGGAGATTCCATCCAACTGGTAGTGCTTGGTAAATGTATGCATAGAAGTCCAGGTAGCTGCTTTAAGAATACAGTTAGTATCCAAACACTTGAAAAGCACCAGAAAAAGCCACAGCCAGAGTAGAATAAGCCTTAACAGGAAAAAAAGGCTCTAACCATGAATGGAATAACCAAAGGAAATAGCTTTTGAGATCCAAGAAGAAATATTTTGCATGGATACAGCTAATCCTACAGACCTAGGTTGAAAACAAACAGCTGATCAAATTTCATAATAGTCTTAGTCTTATCCAAATAAAATCTGAGTTGTCTATGCACATCCAATGTGTGCAGCACCCTCTCACTGGGAAACTGCAGAGCAGGGGGAAAGGTGGGCAAATGAATAGACTGATTAACTCATTAACCACCTTGTGCATAAAAGGATTAGTACACAAGGATACCCTGTCCTTATGAAACACCAAAAAAGGAGCAATCTCAGGACAACCATCTGGAAGAAGTAAGGGAGAATAAAAGTAGTGTCTTTCAAGAGCAACACTGCAAGGAAACTGAAGCAGCAGGCTCAAAAAGGAGCCAGAGTCAATTTCCTACAAAACAAATTGAACATCCCAGGGAGGATGAAAAGGTCTCCTGGGAGGCCTAATATGAAGGAAACCTTTAAGAAATTGTTTAGCTTCAAAACTAGAAGCAAGAGGAGAAAAAAGGCAGCCAAGCAGAGATAGCTGATAAGTGGGCCTTAACAGACGAATAGGCCAACCCAGCACTGACCAATTACACAGATAGGAGAGAACCAATGGAACATCCATAGAAAGCAGATCCTGGTCACAAGAAAGACACCAAACAGAAAACCTCTTCCATTTGGATAAGTAGGATTTCCTAGTAGTTGGTTTGTTGGCCTCCTGCAAGACCCCAAGCATGCCCTCAGAAAAAAAAGCATCTATGTGGAATCAAAATCCTATCATCCACAGTGTCAGTTGAAGTGTGGAAAGGTGGGGATGAATGACAGACCCCATGTCTTGTGTGAGTAGTCCACCCAGTGAGGTATTTTGTGATGATTGCCCTTGGCTAAAAGCATAAGGAAAGTACAGTTGTGTACACTTACCAGAAATGTAGATGTGTTGCAGTCATCACACTTGGGTTATCTGCCTGCAGGTATCCCTCAGTTGGCCCAAATACCAGAGTCTTGGGATTTCCGCGTCGGATGCTATCGCCTCTTCCATGACGTTAGGGGTATAAAACATGCAGTCGATGCCATTACATCAGTTTTTTTTTGCCCCAGATGTCAGGACCCCCCAACATTGGAAGCAATTACTGTGGAACACCACCAATAAAAAGTAAATACCACTGCCATCAGATATGGCCAAAAAGAGGACAGGTAGAAAGAATAGAAAAGTCAGGGGGCTGGAGGGATGGTAACCTGGACTGCAACAGTGAATACACTCCAACATCTACATTTATGGTAAATGCACACAGCTGTACTATGTACATGTTCCACTGTTGCAGTCATCACACTTAGGTCGATTCCCAAAGCTGAGGAAGGGTGGAGGCAGTCAAGACATATTGGGGCTGGCCATCAGGCCTTGTAAGACTGTTGTGGCAAATCCAGCTCTGAATTTAGAAAAAATAAGCAAGTGGTAATGCCTGGTAAAGGTATGTACAGAACTCCAGGTTGCAGCTTCCAGGATGTCTCTGGTGGGGACTCACCTGAGAAATGCTGTAGAGGTTGAGGTAGCCTTAGTGGAATGAGTTCTGATCCCCTGTGGGGGTAGGCTTCCCATGGTGTTTGTAGCAGAAATTGATGCAGTGTGCTATCCATTTGGAAATGGTTTGCTTTTAAATGGCTTTGCCCCTGTAGCAAAGCTGACTAGCAGCTGGTCAGATTTTCTGAAAGGTTTAGTTCTGTTAAGGTAGAACCTGAGCTGTCTGTGCACGTTCAAGGAGTGCAGAATCCTTTCCCCTTTATTCTGAGGATTAGGAAAAAAGGTTGATAAAAGGATGGACTGGTGTAAAGCCACACTGGATACCACCTTAGGCATAAATGATGGGTTAGTCCTGAGGGAAACCCTGTCCGCATGGAAAATGAAGGGTTCCACAGCCATTAGTGCCTGCAACTCAAGAGACACTCTTCTTGCTGAAATGATGGCTAGAAGTAAGGCTGTTTTCCAAGAGAGGAATTTTAACTCTGCTGCAGCAGCAGGCTCAAAAGGAGGAAGCTTGAGCTTCTCTAGTACAAAGTTAAGGTCCCAGGCAGGGGTGGTAGCTCTCCTCGGGGGCCTTAAATTGTTAGCTCCTCTCGAGAACTGTTTGATGAGAGGGTGAGAAAATAGAGGTGGCTCAGTATTGTAATGAGCTGAGATGACAGAGGCATGAATAGGATAGGCCTTTGTGGAGTAGCTCTGATAGGTAATCCAGGATTTGAGGTAAGGTGGGCACAGCTGTGTCCTTTCCTTGAGAGTAGCTCCAAGAACAATATCTTTTCCACTTTTCTGAATAGGATTTCCTAGCACTAAACCTTCTGGCCGCAAGGATGACATCCATCACCGGTTTGCTGAGGGTTGCTGGTGGTGCATTCGGGGGATAAGCCAGGCTGCAAGGTTCAGGGTTTGCAGCTGTGGATGCAAAATCTCTCCCTCCTGCTGGGACAGCAGTATGATGTATGTGCCAGGGTGGCACTTATGTCAGACTGCATAGGGGTGGGTACCAGTGCTGGCGTGACCAGTCTGGGACAATAAGGATTGTCCTTGGCCTGTCCTGCTTGATCTTGAGTAGTACTTTTGAGAGGGGCAGAGGGGGAAGGCATAAATTGAGAGGTTTTCCCATGTAAAAGATAGGGCATCCACTTTCCACGCTTGGCTGTGGGGATTTCTGGTGCAAAATTTGCCCTCCCCAAAACCATCAATTGAGAAAAGTGGTCCACCTCTGGAGTTCCCCACCTGTGGATTAGAAATCTGAATGAGTTGCGTTCCAGCTTCCACTCATGTGGGTCCAGTAGATGTCTGCTTAAGCAGTCTGCCAGTGAATTTTGCTGCCTGGCAGGAATTGAGCTTGCAGGTGCACTTGGTTGCTCAAGGCTGTGTTCCCCAAGCCCATGGCTAACCTGCAGAGTGGGTAAGAATGAGTTCCCCCCCACTTGTTTATGTACCACATAACTGTGGTGTTGTCTTGTCTATCAAGAGTTGCCCTGGAAGGGAAGGATAAGGTATTTGAAGGCTGTCAGAGCATTCTGTACAGCTAACATTTCTTTTTGATTGATATGCAGGGGAATTTGTTCTGGGCTCCATTTGCCTTGAATGCATTTGCCTGCCATGCGAGACCCCCACGCATAGTCTTATGCATCTGTTGTCAGGGTTTGGACGGTGAGGGGCTGAGTGAAAGGAAGTCCCTTGTTGTGGCTGCATGCCTCTGCCCACCAAAGGAACTCTGCCCTTAGACCAGGAATGATAAGAATCAGTGTTTCCAGGTCCCGAGAATGTTGACACCAGAGACTAAGTACCACTGAAGTTTCCTCATATGCAGTCTTGCATCTGGAATTAGTAGAATGAATGAGGCCATGAACTCTAGGGCTTGCAGTATTTTTCTTGCAGATAGCTGGGTTTTGGTGGCCATTAGTTTTAAGTAGTTTGTCAAATAAACCTGTTTTTCTGGTGTTGGAATGTCATCTGGGAAGTTGTGTTCAAGCTTGCTCCCAGGAATACAATCTTTTGGCTGGGAACCAGCTGTGATTTCTTTTCGTTGATGGTGTACCCCATAGAAGTTAGAAGTCTCGTTACAAAAGCCAGGTGCTGAAGTAGCAATTCCGGACTGTCCGCCTGAATCAGGCAATCTTCCAAGTATGGGTACATTTTACTATTTCTCTGCCTGCAGTATGCAATGGCTGGAGCCAGGCATTTTGTGAATACCCTGGGCACAGTAGACAAACCAAAGGGAAATGCAGAGAACTGATGGTGCATAGAGCCTGACCTGAAACGTCGATATTTCCTGCAAGATTCCCTTATGGGGATGTGTAGATAATCTTCTTTTAGGTCTAGGGTGACTAGCCAGGCGTCCTTGGTTAGCATAGGCAGAAGCTGTTGCACAGTCAACATTTTGAATTTTGGGACCACCAAGAAGGTGTTGAGAATTGACAGATCTAGGATAAAGTGCCAAGAGCCCTCTTTTCTGGGCACCAGGAAGAGTCTGGAATAGAAACCCTGTCCCCTTTGCTCTGTTGGCACAGGTTGAATAGCCCTGATACTGAGAAGAGAAAGTACTTGCTTTTGAGCCTCTGCCCACTGGTTTGGAGGAGGGTCTGGCAACCCACTTGGGGTTGGCAGTGAGTGGAAGTGGAACCTGTATCCCTGGGATACAAATGTTTAGGACCCATCGGTCCTGGGTAATGGACATCCAGTTTTTTTGCATGCAGGGCAAGTTTTCCTCCTAGGGGTACAAGTACTTGGGCCTTGCTGGGAAGCAAGATAGACAAGTCATTATGAACTTTTTCCATGAGGCTTAACACTCCCTGTTTTAGAAGAGAGAGCACTCCATTATTTAGATCTCTGCATACCCTGAGACTGTAGTCTTGGTGGCCTGTTGCCCCCGGGTTTGGATTGAATGCCTGGGAGGGACTGAAAAGGACCATTTTTAGAAGGCCAATGCCTACTGAATCTAGGTGGCTGCACCTGTAAGAAATTAACAGTTTGCATAGGATTTAGCCTTTTCCTCCATCTTTTTAAGAAAATCTGCTTTCGTGCCAAACTTTCCTGGTTTAATGGAGCAACTAGTAATTTTGCTTTATAGGTTCATAGGTTGGTACTAAGCTATCAGCCCTAAGGCCTATGCAAGCCTAGCCATAACAATTCCCTGGAAATTTTTTCCCACAATATTTACTTCTCTGGGCCCCTGTCTAGCAGGGCGACTGACATGATCCCCAGGGTGAATTTCCCATCTCCCATCCAATCATCAAGGTTCCTTTTGAAGAGGGCCAATGAGGTGCTCTGCTTGACATGTATGGGCAGTCTGTTCCAGAGTATGGGGAGTCTCTGGGTCAGGAACCTATCCCTCCAGCATGTTTTGTTCATTGTGATAAGGTTTAGATCCTTGGAGCGTGTGGCTCTGAGGGATTGGGATTTCTTTAAGTGGAGCATGTCCAACAGCTCAGGGTTTGACATGGGCTTGTATATTAAGCAGAGATCGCCTCAGAGTAGACGATATGCCACAGAGTATAGCTGGAGTTTTTTTTTTTTTTTTTTAAGATTGTCAGCATATGGCATCTGCTTCAGGCCTGTGATTCTTTTAGTGAGGTATTTCTGTGGCCTTTCCAGCTGTTGCAGATGTCTTGTGAGGTACATACCAAATGGGGCATTATACTCTATAATGGGTCTAATGAGGGATGAGTACAGTTGGACAATGACCTTTTTTCTGGATGAAAAGGCCTTAGTGAGGAGGTGTGCGACGTAGGATTTCCTGACTGTTGCGGCGATGTGGTTATCGAAAGTGAGACCACTGTCCACTTGTGTCCCCAAGTCTCTCCACACTTTTGATGTTTAGTGTCCTGCCACCTATGTGGTAGTTCATGGATACATGTTTTTTTTCCAAAGGGGATGACTATACATTTCCTGGCATTAAGCTTGAGCCCATGGCTCTGGCACCAGGCATCTGTTTCTGTAAGGCCCTTTTGTAGAATATCCACATCATTTGGGGATTCAATCATGGCTCCCAGTTTGCAGTCATCGCAAACTTTGTTAGCCAGAGTCCCTTAGTGTTGGCCTGTACTTCAGAGAAGTAGATGCCAAACAAGAGTGGTCCCAGGACTGAACCCTGAGGTACTCCACTTGTCTGGAGCTGGATTTGGAGTCGGCTACTTTTACAGTCTGGGTCCTGTCAGTAGGCCAGTTGGCAACCCATCGAGTGACAATGCCCAGCTTAGTAAGTTTATCTACGATTCCAGAGTGGGGGATGGTGTTGAAGGCCTTGGCGAGGTCCAGATAGGCCGTGTGGACCTCCTTACCCTCATCCACAGCTCTGGAGACCGACTCAAAGAAGTCAGTCAGATTCAGGAGACAAGATCGGCCCTTCACAAACCCAAACTGGGTGGGGTCCAGTGTCTGGAGGTTGCCAATGTCTGTTTATAAGTTCCACGATAATGCGTTCCATGCCCTTGCAGATCAGGCTTGTCAGACTGATAGTTCCCGGGATCCAAGGTGGATCCTCCCTTGTGAAGCGGGATAACTGTAGCTGTGCGCCACTCAGTGGGCACGAAGCCTGAGGTGAGGCTATGATTAAACATGACACTTAGGTGGGGTGCCAGTTCATTTTGTAGTTCATGTACACAGCCTGGGATGTCATCTGGTCCCATGGATGCTGTATTCTTAACTTTGGAGAGTGCTGTTTCTACCTTTGACATGGGTCTGGCAAGATCTGTTCCCTTCAGCCAAGCAAGCCTTCTCAGTACAGACCCAGTGACAGCAGCCCTGCAAGATGCTTCTAAGGCATCAAAACCACACTACAAATTATGTTAATTAACTTGGTTTGCAGAATGCATTAACTCTTCTAAATCTATTTCCTGTACAATCTGGAAGCAACAATATTTTATATTTAATTAGTTCCATAACATGCTGCTGGTACTTCAACATGTGAAACTGGCAAATCGAAGCCCTGACGGCAAGAGTTGCAGAGGTATATACACCTTCTTACCCCATTTGTCTAAAGCTCTAGAATCCCTGTCCGAAGGGGTAGGGTTTTTGGCTGTAGTAGCCTTAATGCCTTTAGGTCCCTGGGAAATGTCTCTGGATCCGCATTGGGATTCATAGAGAGAAATTTGAGAGAGTCAGGTACTCTGTAGTACCTGTCGGGCTTTCTAGGGGCTGGTGGTAAAGTATCAGGAGTAAGACTGGATTCCATGAAGACATCGACAATGGATGGGACAGGGGGGTATAGCTAGAGGCCTGTGCTGAGGCAAGTCTAAAAATTCTCCAAGTCTCTTTTTGGACCGAGGCTAGTCCTGGCATTCCCAGTGGAAATGCTCTCTTAAAAGTACGTAAGGTTTCACCAAAAGAAAAGTCCTCTGGAGGGGAGGCAGAGGGTATGGAATCCTCTGCATCTGAATCCTCATAGGTAGATAAGGGTATGCCCTGGTAATACAGAGTCATCAGACTCATGGTCTGTAGAATCAGTAGGAAAATCAATTCTTTGCCTTTTAGAGGGGGAAGGCTGGCTTCCCCCAATTGAAGTTATAAGGTCTTCAGCCATTCTAAGCATTTGTTTCTGTGGCAAGGGGTCTTTAGCATGCGCTTCAGTAGTCTGTTTTCTAGACAGTGCGAACTCTGGGCCTGAGAAATGTGGTAGTTTTAGTCAAAAACCAAGCTGTCTGTTTAATGTGATCAGAAGGTTGGAATACACCCCCAGAAGCCAGTGCCTGCACAGTGGCTCTGGACCCATCCAAGGTAGAGACATTCGCAGGTTCCACAGTCGAAGCATCTCACGGCATACCAGACTCTGAATGGGTCTCAGCAGAGGCCTGCGAATCTGTAGAAGTGGGTATCAGGGGCTGCAAAAGTGCCTCACTGAGTTCCTGGCGACTAGCTTAACGGAAACGTTGTTGGCAGTTTTGGACCCAAGCTGTCTCTCTTTATCCTTACTATTTTTCAGATGATCGGTAGTTGGATGGCTTATCGAAGCCATTTCAGAATACAGAGAATGAGAGCGAAAGAATTTAGTGACAAAAATAGCCTGGCGACGAACAGTTCGGGCATTAAACAAGGCACAAAACCTACAGTGAGGAACATCATGGTCTGGGCCTAAACAGATGACGCAGTAAGAATAAAAATATCTGAGGTATTTGCTTTCCACAGACAATTGTTGACTTTCTGACATCGGTTAGAGCAAGAAAGAAGGATCCCCAATGGGGTACTTAGCTTTAGAAGAAAAATGAAAATTTCACGTAGTGGCCGGCCGGCACTTGTGAACTGCTTCTGTCTCCCACACAGCATGAAAAGCTGATGTAATGGCGTCAACTGCATGTTTTATACCCCTGATGACCTGACATCATGGAAGAGGCGACACCATCCGACGTGGAAATCCCAAGACTCTGGTATTCGGGCCAACTGAGGGCTACCTGCAGGCAGATAACCCAAGTGTGATGAATGCAACAGTGAAACACGAAGAACATCCAATGTTGTCTCAGCCAAAAGGGAGTCACCAACAAGATTTTGGGAGCATCCTGTTGAATTCTGAACAGGACTTTGGAATGAGGGGGAGGGGATGGAGCGCATAAATATCCCCTTCCAAGAAAGAGGATAGCTGAACCACAACCGCAATATAAAAAATATATTATCATTTAGGGAAACATACTGGCAGATTCTAACTGACGCCACAACCCCACCTGGTTTAAACGACAGTATTTCTACAAAAAGTATTATCGAATACTGTCAATGAGATTCCCTTATGATGTATTTCATATTTCATATTTTTAATTTTCACAATTATATTCTTTGTATTGTACACTTTACAACATAAAGTTTTTAATAAGACCTTGATGAATTTAGTTTGACTGATGCAAGTTCAATTGATTGTATATATTCTTATACATTTTTTAGAGAGTGTATATCTCTTTAAGAATTAGGAAATTTTGGCGCCAATTTTAAACTATTTAAATCATGGAAAGGAAATGTTTTTTATTCTGATGAAGCCTACTTTGGATGTAGGTGAAAGCGCTTAATCGTTTGTGTGCAATAAATGGCTTTTTATAACTGAGTGTTCAACTCTTTTGTGCAAGGATCATCGTGTTAGCTTTGAACTACTACAGTTTACGCATCTGGCGTTCAGCAGCAGGTACTAACGCCTTGTGGTTCAGTTGTTACAAGAAAGAGGATAGGGCGACTACCTTCCAAACCAGAGGACCTGGGACACCGGCACAAAAAAGAGGAAGCTGTCTGCTCAGAGGGGAGGCAAATAGAGTACCACCCCACTGGTGAACAATGTCCAGAAACAAATCCCTGTGAAGCATCCATTCATGAGATTGAGTTAAGGACCTGATCAGAGTGCCCCCCCCCCACACAGTGTTGTGACCTGAGAGAATGTAAACTGCCTGAAGAGTCACTTGACACTATACAGCTAGATCCCACACCAGGAGTGATAACAGGCAAATAGAAGATCTTGTTCTCCCAATGTTTACATACCACAATGTGGTATTGTCTGTAAATACCTTGAGAGATCCTGGGGAGAAAGAGGATGAAAAGCCTGAAGCACCAGAAGAGCTCTCATCTGACACGGATGTGTTTTTCTCTGTTGAAGAGGAGACAAACCCTCCAGGCACCTTAAGGGAGCCAAAAGCTTCTCCCCATCACACATCCGAGGCATCTGTGAACAGCTCCTGAAAGGGAACACGAGGATAAAAGGGAAGGCTCTGGGTTTCAATACAACTGCTGAATCCACCAGTGAAGTTCCTTACTGAGATGAAGAATAAGAGGACCTACAAAGTCTAGAGGATGCACATGTTGAAGCCAAACTGACTTCTGAAACCACAAACTTTGTCATGTTGAGTTTGGCCAGAGGGAGCATTGATGATGGTGGATGCCATTAATCACAGAGCTCTCAAACTCCCTGGCAGTGATAGAGGCCGCAGGAAGAGTTTTTTTCTTTTTTTCCCCTATTTTCAAAGAGTGTCAAGACCTTGGGAGGAGGCAGAGATGCCAGCATAGGCATCACCTGAATCCTTTACCCCAGAAAAACATGGTCCTGAGGAGGAGTCAGAAAAAACTGACTACTGCGAACCCCAGACTTTGCAGAAGGAAAATGGCAAAAATGAAGATTTTTGTAAGAGAATCTCTGGAGAGGGTACCTGAAACAGGTCAGCCAGTTAAGGAAATACTTGGATCCCCCGAATCCTGCAAAAACAATCACAGGAGCTAGGCATTTGGTGAATACCCTAGTGGCAGTAGAGAGGGCAAAGCACAGAACTGAAAATGCCAGGAAGCAACAGAGAAATCTAAACTTTCTGAAAAGGGGATGAATAGGGATATGGAGGTAAGCATCTCTGAAGTCTAGAGAAACTATAAAAGCCTAAGGAAGCAGCAAAGGGAACAAAGTCTGAAGGGATAATATTTGAAAGGAAGGCACCTTCTGAAAAGTATTCAAGTGAGAAAAATGATTCTCCAAGTGCCCTCTTTTCCAGGGGACCAAAAACATCCTGGAATAAAACCCCTTCTCCCTTAGACCAGATGGTGCCTCTTGAATAGCTCCCAGAGTCAATAGATCCTGAAGCACCTCTGGGAAAAAGCTTACTGTTCTTGAGGTGGCTGAGGAATGCTCATGAAGGGGGGAAAGCTTTCCAAACCATGAAACACCCTTGGCAAATGATGGAAAGAATCCAAGAATCTTGGGTTATGCTAAACCAAACAGGAAGAGAGAGACAAAGAGGAATGTAGCTGGGAAGAATTGGGAAGTTAGACTGGACCTGGTTTATCAGTAAAGAAAGGCCTTCTGAGCAACAGTGGCCTGTGTAGACTTAGTGGGGGAACCCTCTTACCACTCTTCTTGCCTTTAGGAGGAAGACAAGACTGCCTTCTAACAAAAGCTATTTTAATAGGATAGTTTCTCTGGAACTTGGGCACTGGTGAAACAAATGTGTTTCAGAGCCTGTAACTCTGCCTTTCTCCTGCAGGGACTTGAGCAAATCAGCGGCAGCAGCACCAAACATTTGTTGTCCTGAGGAGCATCCATCAACTTAGCCTTAATATCATTAGGCAGAGACTGAAGGCATAGCCAGGAATATCTTCTCAACAGAGCCACAAGAAGCAGCCCTAGAGAAAGCATCTACTGCATCATAACTGCATTTAATGGAATGGTGAGCTATCTGAGAAGAAGCCCCTAACAGAGACAAGGCAGAAGTCTTACCCTCAAAATCAGAAAGGTCAGAAATAACCTGACAAGCCTGAGAGAGAACAGCCAAAGCATATCTGGTCATATGAGTCTGATAATTAACAGCCCAAAAGGCTAGGGTGGCTGAACTATACACCTTTTTACCTAGCCTTTCCATGGTCCTGCTGTTCTTATCAGAAGGAAGTTTAGTTGAGGGCAGTAATTTAGAAGGCTTGTTGAATGCCACAGAGACCACCGAAGGGTCAGATAAACACTTGTACAGGAATTTGCAGTCAGGCACTTTAAAACTGTCAGGAGCAGGGGGCTGGAAATCTTAAGCCTGAAAAGTGGTAGAGAAACATCCAATAAGGCAAACAAAACTTAAGGGACAGCAGAGGATCTAGTAGAATCCATTGGAAGGAACTTGCGTCTCCTCTGTGCTTCAGACACTTGGGAACAATCCCACTTGAACTCCATCGTACTGACAATGGTATCCCCAAAATAAATAATCTCAAAACGGGAATCAGGAGTAGTAGACTCCTCTTCCTCAGAGCCATACTCCAGAGGGGAAGGAACCTAGGAAGAATAAGTCAAGATTCCTCATTTGAATCCTCATCTTCCTCAGAGGAATCCTGATACCTAGATCTCTTGAGAGGGAAAGGTGACCAAAGGGGAGCCAGGACAGAGACCCCCTGAGGAGGCTTCAAGGCCATAAGAGCACTGAATAAGCCCTGTGTAAAATTCTGCCATTCACTCTGAAGGTCCTTAGAACAAACATGTTTTGTCTTTTGCCTCTTTTTCAAGGGGAAGTCCGCCTTACAGAATGTAGAAGGCTCTGACATCTGCCTTCACTCAACTGTAGTCAGGACTTCCTCCCTCACCAGTATCTGAGGTACCCCTCTAGGCCCTTCAGTGATAATCAGCCGTTGTTTCCCCTGAACATCTGAAATGAACGTCTGCAAGGCCTCAGATCCCTACCAGTTTCCGACCCGGTCACTGTAGAAGAATCCAACCCAAGAACTTAAACCTCCAAGCTTTCATCAGCCTCAAGAGAGATGTAGGAATCACAGCCGAAGAATCTGACCTGTTTTTGCCCGCCACCTATGAAGACAGCTGATCCTCAGGAAAGGAAGTACCCCTCCATAACATCTTTCACTAAAAGCTTTCAATGCTGGTTTAACACAGTGAGGGATGAAAGACTACTATGCAAGGTCTTTGTGACAAAAGCCTGACAAATAGTACAGGACGTATAATCGTCAGAAGCACCTAAACTAAACAAAACAAGCACTGCTTGTTACTGTCTTTATGGGAAATCTCTCACACACTGCCATTTACCCTTTCTGGATGACGTGAAACCCAACACCACAAATGGTTCTTGTTCGAGATGGTAAGGACATGAAGTCAGGAGGCTCTGTGAGGGAATGAAAAAAGCATAACTTTTTTGTTGTGGTTAATCTGGAGTTTTTGTTCATACCACTGACAAAGAACAGAGGACTGCTACAGTTGAGACTGCAGGACTATGGAACATCTATTTGACTGGAGTAATAAAATATCACCAGTGCAGAGGGTAAAGTTAAGTTCAGGTAATTCATCAGTGATAATATTAATGAATAAAGAAAACAGTAACAGACCTAGAACAAAGATGTGGGGCATACCTGTTTTGTCTTCCATTTAGTGGACAACTGTTTAAGGGTAAACTTGAAAAATCTTGATGTCAAGGTAGGTATGAAAACCAGGCAATAACATTTTCTGCCAAGTTGAATTTTTGTAGCTTTGCAAGAAGAATTTTGTGGTCAACAGTTTCAAAGACATGGGTCAAGTCCACAAAAATATCAGCTGTAAGGAGACAGTCATTTAGGGTGCCACAGATCGTGTCATATGCTGAGACTTCAGCAGTGGTTGTGCCAAAACACTTCTAAAGCCATGCTATCAGACAGAAGCCCATAGTTATTAAAATGTTTAAGCAGCTGCTTATAAAGACCTTTTCAAAAAAGTGCTTCGAGTCTTTATAGGTATTGGCCTGGGGTACCTTAAGAAGGGTTTTAATGATGCCATGTTTCAGGACCATCACGATTAAGCAGGCCAACAAAAGTGACATGATCATCGTTATGGTATTGAATATCATGATTAGATGGTCTAAAATGCTGTGTAATAAAATATGAAAATTCAAGTCGAATATATGGGTTAAGATACCAGCCAGTACTGTGACCTTAATGGATTAGTTACTATCCAGTAGTTTTATTTCAAAAGAGCTATACTCTTTAGTCTGGGAATGGAAAAACTATGCCTGCTGTTCACCACACAGGCTGCCAAATTCATAAACAATTTAAAACCTACCATCTGATATTGTTAAGTCCTCATTCATTCCTTACGCATGGGTATCAGTTCCGTGCTCGGAACAGAGCTGGCCATTTTCAAAGCTTGTGTCAGCTTCAAACTCTTGAGCTAAACTCTTACCCATAATCCCCCTCTCCCTGTTACCTCAGATTTCTTTGCCGCATTGCCATCCGGTCATGTCAAGCTACTTCTCTTGAGCCAAGTACAGTCAATTGTTGTTCAATTGCTTTACAAATCACCTTTGTCAGAAAAGTTGATATTTTATTGTCTCTTACCCTATCGCATCTAGCATTCATAATTTCCTCAGGTTTTTCTGTTTTTTTACTTGCTACTTTTACCGTGAGGTATTTTCTCTACCATCGTTGGTAATCCTTTTCCCTCTCATACCTTCGGGTACTCTCTTGTACCATTGTTGGTACTTTTCTATTAATATGGCAGATAAAAAAGGTAGTCTGGGGTTTAAGCGGTGCTCTGATTGTGGACACAAACTGCCTACTCCTGTTGCACACTGTTTATTGTTTGGGAGTTTCCCATTTCTGTTGAACCACTCTGTACTATTTGTGAGAACTTTTCTAATAGAACTTTGTTAGAAAGGAAAAACAAGCTGATACTGAAGGGACTTCTAAAATCTCCCTTTTCAGAGGCTATTTCTGGGTCGGAGGTCTCAACCCCTCCTAAAGCCCATAAGAAAATGGATGTTTCTACTAAGGCTAAATCCTTGCCTTTGTCTCCGACTGGGGACTCTCACCAACCAAAACCTAAAAAGGCTAAATTTTCGGCTCCGGAGCTCTGTCAGCCACAGTGCTTTCGGTGCCTAGACATTCGGCACTGAAGCCTTTGGCTCCATTAGTGATTTCGGCTCGGTCCTCTCCTGCAGCCTTCTATATATTGACACAGGGGCTCCTCGGTTCAGACCATTATCACTGTATCAGCACAGACTGTTCAGTCGGCGCAGACCTTGACCGCGTCGCCTCCAAGATCTTCCTCGGAACAGAGACCTTTATTGTTGACTCCAGTTTTGTCAGTTCCAGCTTCGGCACCGATCCCTGTGTCGGTGCAGACAATGACCTCGGCACCGATGACTACTTCGGTGAAGACAACTGTAGTGCAGTCTTTCTCGGCACAGTTGTTCTCAGTGTGATCAGATGAGATGGGCACAGAGTCTGCCTCTTCTGTGGACAGGTCTGTTTCTCAGTCTCAGTGAGGTCCACTAGAAGCCTTTCCGAACATGATGTGTTGCGTCTTGTGGACCAGGTACTCTTGGCCAGAGGTATCCTACCCCTCAGGAACTATCCTTCCTTGGGTGGTGATCACCCATCTCCAAAGACCCCTTCTTATTCTCCTCCTTCATTGCCTTTGAAGTCCATAGATATAGCACAGTCATCCCCCTTCTGCGGTTCCCTTTATGGATCTCACTAAGGAACCGGAGTTGCCTTCATGGCAGGAAAGTTTTGCTATGACCCAGGATAGCAGCTGTGACATGCACAGCTTACGGCTCCACAGCCATCCAGGGACTCAGGGTCGGCAGGCTGAGCCACTTAAGGGATTGGTGACCCCTACCCTAGACATACACTCCTCTTCGGTTGGACCAGCCTTCCAACTGATGGAGAAGGCTTTCACTGCTGCTGGAGATACCGGACTGTCTATACCTCTGCCCCTGTCTGGTTCACTGCATCCACAAGTCACAACTAGTGGACTCCGGGTGCAAGAGCTGCTGGACATTCCCTCAGGAATCCCCTTTTCCACTGTCTTCTTCAGCTTCTCCTGCTGAGGAGGTCCACCGGAAAAGTTTGTGTAAGAGGAAGCACATGGACTCCACAGAGGAGACAGATTTCAATGAGGGGGAAGGATCCCCTCTGTCACCCTCTGAGGTACCCTC
This sequence comes from Protopterus annectens, assembly GCF_019279795.1. Taxonomy (NCBI): domain Eukaryota; kingdom Metazoa; phylum Chordata; order Ceratodontiformes; family Protopteridae; genus Protopterus; species Protopterus annectens. Next base: position 572,139,324 of record NC_056739.1, on the reverse strand, counting down.
TGGCGATCTCCTCGAAATCCTGAAACAGAGAGGTGACTGGCAGTCCTCTAATCTGACCTCTGATGAATCTGTGTTCCTGCAGGCCTTTCGCGCCCGGCCCCCTACCTCCTGGGTTACTCCACCTGCCAATTAACTTGTCCAGCTCATCGTGCAGCGTGCTTGGAAGGCTCCTGATACCAAAGCTATTCCCCGGAAGCCAGATAAGATCTTGTCCCCTCCTGTTTCGGATCCCCATTGGTCCAAAGGTCTTCCTGTGGATGCTTGGTGGTGACGACCACAACAAAAAAGGATCTGGCAGAAGAAAGCCAGATTGTCCATCCGCCTAACAAAGAGTCCCAGGCCCTGGACAGGATATGGAAGCGCACCTTTGCTTCAGCGACCTTTGCTATCACGTCCCTGAATTATATGGCACATTTCACTAGGCTTCAAAGGGATCTGGTTTCTGAGCTCTGAAACCTTGGCTGGTGCTGTGTCTGATGAGGTCCGTGACAAAGTGGCCTCTCAGCTGGCCACCACTGAATCTATATACTCCTCTATGCGACTGATATCTCACGCATCAGAAGGAGCAGCGGGTTCAGCTGCGGTCTTGAGACAACACACCTGGATGCGCTTGTGCAACTTCGCGGAACCCTTTAAGTCTTCTTTTCTTAACACCCCCATTGAGCCCTCCTCGTTTGGGCCCAAAGTTAAAAGCACACTGGCTAGATGTGAAAAGGACAGCAAAACCCTTTCTGCCGTAGGTGTCCATTATTCTCCCCCTCAACATGCTTTCTCCCGAAAAAAAGAGTGGGAATATATGGTTCAAGAAATTTCAGGGTCCTTTCCATGACACAGGCCGAGTTCTCCCCCAGAAGGGGAAACTCACAGGGAAGACTCTCCTTTCAGGGCAGACGGGGACCACATAACCAGGGTTCCAGGGATTCTTTCCCTGGTCAATCCTACCAGCGCTCCTGAAGAGCGGTCCAACTCCTTTCCTCTGGAGGTGGTTGGGGGACATTTCTCCTTGTAGCCTTCTGCCTGGCTAATCACCACCACAGATTCTTGGGTACAAAGGATCATAACCAGAAATTATCATATCCCCTTCGATCTTAGTCCCGTCCCTTCAAAAAATCTTCCCGACGTTCCACCCAGTCAAAGGGAAGCAGCAGCACTAGAGATAGAAAAGCTGCTAAGAAAAATAGTCATCCAGATAGTTCCTCCAGACCAGAAATGACCCGGATTCTACTCAAGACTTTTTGGTGCCAAAGAAAACCGGGGACTGGAGACCAATTTTGGATCTCAGTGTATTGAACAAGTTTGAGAGTACAAAAATTCTGGATGGTCACAATACAGTCTATTCTCCCGCTTTTGGAAAAAGATGATTGGATGTGCTCTATAGATCTTCAAGATGCGTACTACCACATAAAGGTGGACTAGCCATCAAGAAGATTTCTGCACTTCCGTGCGGGAGCCAGTCACTACCACTTCAGAGTACTGCCCTTCGGACTCTCTACAGCCCCCAGAGTGTTCACAAAGTGCATGGCAGTTGTCACAGCTCACTTGCTACTTCAAGGATTCCAGGCGTTTCCATACCTAGACTGCCTCATTTCTGCCCCCACTAGACGTCTACTGGAGAAAGCCCTGGCATACTCTCTCCTCGCTGCTCAAAGGCTAGGAATAACCATAAACTGGCAGAAATCCAATCTCACCCCATTTCAGTCAACAGAATTCATAGGGGTTATCTTGGAGACAAAAAACTGCAGAGCTGCTATTCAAGAGCACAGAATTCTAAGGATAAAGCAACTAATTCCAATCCTTTTAAAGGAAAAATCCACAGCTCACTCTGTTCTACAGCTGTTTGGTTCCATGGCAGCCTCCATCACCACTGTTCCCCTGGCCAGGTTTCACATGAGGCTTCTACAATGGCTACTGCTCACCCAATGGTATCCTTTTCGGCATCCTCTTTCAGCCACGATTCGAGTAACCCACAGGTGCAAACAGGATTTAAATTGGTGGATGATGCACACTCTCTCAATGGTCTTGCCCTTTCTCTCTCCAGCAACCCAAGGCCACAGTGACCATGGACGCCTCCCTGATGGGTGGGGGGGGGGGGCTATGTCAGGGACAGACAGTCCAAGGCACTTGGTCCCAAACGGGAGGCCCATCTGCATATAAATGTTCTAGAGCTGAGAGCGGTGCTTCTGGTGTTGCAAGCATTCCATCCCTTGCTGCCATCTGGGACAATTGCGATTCAGACAACTTGGCAGTGGTCTGGTACATCAACAAGCAAGGTGGAACCAAATCTTACCCCCTTGGTCGAGAGGCTATGAGGATATGGCAATGGACGATGGCTACCCAACCCTTCATGATTTAAAGAACAATACTAGTATAGTCATCCGACAAGCTGATAAAGGGGGAGCTACAGTACTTCTAGATACTGGCTACTACCATGATACTATGTTAGAAATGCTCTCAGACACTACTACTTATAAGAGACTGAGCATGTCAGATCTAGATAAGTTAATAAAAACAGTACATGCAGATTTATATGACATGTTGATGTGTGGGATTATTGATGAACTTTACAAATATTTTTTGATAGAGAAACCTGTGATACCAGTAATTAGAGGTTTACCTAAGGTACACAAGACCACACATAATCCTCCGCTTAGACCAATAGTATCTGGCAGAGGCTGGTTAACTGAGACAATATCTATTTTTCTCGAAAAAAACTTGAGACCAGTCGTGGACTCTACTAGATCTATATTACGTAATACGAAACAGTTCTTAGAAACACTAGCACCTTTCAATGAGAACAATATTCTAGAAACTACAGATTATATGGTAACACTAGACGTTTCTCTTTTCACCTGCATACCCAATGATGTAGGGATAGATTACTTAAGGTTATATTTGTTAAACAAAGGACTTAGCAACAATCAAGTTATTAAACTCACAATGCTGTTAGAAATGGTTCTTTGTCACAATGTTTTTACCTTTAACAATGAATACTACCTTCAAATTAAAGGAGTAGCGATGGGCACATCTTGTGCAAACTCTTATGCTAACCTTGTGTTAGCATATTGGGAGAATACGTATGTTTTAGAACATTTGGCTTACTCCACTTCTATAAGCTATTACAAACGTTTTGTTGATGATCTTTTTTTAATTTGGGGAGGCACACTAGAGCTCCTAAAAGAGTTTGTTCTATATATCAATGGAACTACCACATTTCTTAGGTTGACTGAAACGTATTCACAAAATACAATTGATTTTTTAGATGTGACTGAGGAAAAAAGACAATACTCTAGAAACATTAGTATTTAGGAAGGTATGTAGGAAGAATGCTATTCTTCACAGAAGTAGCATGCACCCCCCCCCCCATATACACAGAAACATTGTGAGTAATCAAGTGAAACGTTTTTCTAATCTAACTAGTGATGATTTGGTTTTCTCTGATGCATTAAAACTATAGAAAGTGATTTTAGGCATAGAGGCTATTGCAATAGAGATATGCGTTCATTGGACACTTTTGAATGTACACATCTAGGACGTCCTTTTATTAAAAAACAAGGCAGCATAGATGAGAGACCTATAGTGAGGAATAATGATAAGAGGAGACTAGTGATACCCTTTACTAATAATAACACTTCTATTGTCAACATTAAGAGACATTGGAACATTTTACAGTTAGATGATGGTATAAAAGACTTAGTGGGTGAGAAACCATCCTTCAGCTATAAGAATACTAAATCTTTAAAACGTATGCTTTGTTATGAGAGAGTGCCTAAAAATAAGATCTCCTCTGAGAGAAAGGGTACATTTGCATGTCGCTCTTGCAACCAGTGTATATATATAATGAAATCTAATGTTTTCATACATCCAGATACTGGTGTTAAATATGAGTTTAATGAATACGCTGATTGTAAGTCAAGAAATGTGATTTATTTAGCATCCTGCATAAAATGTTATTGTTTCTATATAGGAAAGACTAATAGAACCTTAAGAGAAAGGATACGAGAGCATTTGTATGCTATACATAGAGAGAATGAAGGGAATGCCCTAGCCAAGCATGTACTACAAAATGACACCACACATGCCTTTAGATTCTTAGTAATAGGACAGTTAACAGAGACTGAAAGACTTGGTAATATTGGCAATAAGACAGAAAAAGCTGAGGCAAAATGGATTATTAAGCTATCTGCGAATAAAGGTCATGGTCTCAATGAAAAATTTTCATTGAGGCCATTTTTATTAGATAAACCTTTGAAACAAACATAAGTCTCACTATGCAATATGTGTTTTAGTATGTTTTAATATTTTACTTCTACTATTCATTTATTAACATGAGATCTTTATGATATATTTATATAATTTTTATGGAAAGGAAATGATGTATTTTTGTAACTTACATGTGACTTGCTAATGTGTTTTTCATTGGTGTTTTACTTATATATAAGTTGATTTAAATTTTATGGTTTGTTGAAGTCTGATGAAGCGTTCCAAGCAACGTGAAAGCGCTTACTTATTCGAATAAAGGACTTGTCTTATCATTCATCTGGTTTTGCTTAGTTTGTTGTGGAGTATCATCCTCTTCTGATTTTGGAGATGGCTACTAACAGTTTTCTTCTAGCAACACACATTCCTGGGTGTTCCAACGTGATAGCGGACAGACTCAGCAGGTGCATTCTTCAACCTCACGAGTGGTCCCTGAATCCCTCAATAGCAGCAGAGATTTTCCACCGCTGGGGCAGTCTTTGCTGTGACCTCTTTACATCCCCGACCAACTACAAATGCAGCAACTACTTTGCCACGATTCCCCTTCCAGGACAGTCACCCAGGGACGCTCCAGTCCACAATTGGCCCTCGGGTCTTCTTTATTCATTTCCACCCTTTCCCGTTATTCCCCAGTTTCTGAAGAAAGCCCGTCAGTTGAAGAGTAAGGTGATCCCCATAGTACCACATTGGCCTCGACAAATTTGGTTCTACTTCCTTTGGCCTCACCTACCAGATTGACCATGGAATCTCCATCCAACCCTGGAGTTGATCTCACCCACAGAACCTGATTCATCCCCTGAACAGCCTGAAGCTAACAGCTTGGCTACTCCAATTCCCTTGATTGCAAGGCAGAATGATCTTCCTTAACCAGTTTGTGATATTCTCATTGCTTCTCATAAGTCTTCCACTAGAATTAACTTATCTGAGCAAGTGGAAAAGATTTACCTGTTGGCTGAAAGATAAACAAGTAGACCCCTTTACAGCAAGTGTCGATAATACTAGACTATCTGGCCGACCTGTTTCAATCGGGTCTATCGGCCTCTACCATTAGAGTTCATTTGGCTGCAATTTCTAATTTTCATGAGGGTGTCCAAGATTCCTCTCATGTCCCATAAATTGTGCAAGACCTTCATAAAAGGTGTGAATCATCTGAAGCCACCTTTTAGAGAACCTATTCAACCATGGGATTTATCATTAGTTCTACAAGCTCTGACAATGGCACCTTTCGAACCAGTCTCTTCTTGCGACCTCAAGTATTTGGCATTGAAAACCTTATTTTTGGTTGCTATTACTTCTGCCAGACGTTACTTCTGAACTTCCAGCTTTATGCATCAAGAGTCCATACTTGATTTTTCAGTAGTGTATCTGAGAACTAATCCGTCATTTCTGCCTAAAGTGACCTCTGAAAAGTCCATTAATCAAGCCATTGAATTGTCAGTTTTCTTTCCCAATCATTCAGAGGAGAGTATTGCCTACATACCCTAGATGTACACAAGAAAATCAGTTTAAGACTAAACCCTTTCGTAAATCTGACCAGTTATTTTTGGCCTTTTCTGGACCTAGATTAGGATCTGCTGTTGCTAAGGTCACATCAGGTAGATGGTTGAAAGACTGTGACCTTTACACACAACGTAATATCTCATTGCCTACCATGAAAGCTCATTCAACAAGGTTGGTGGCAACTTCTGCTGCCTTCCATGCCAGAGCTTCTTTACATGACATCTGTGCAGCTGCAACTTGGGCTACACCTCATACCTTCACCAATCATTACAAATTGGATTTGGCCTCCAGGGGAAGAGCATCTGTCGGTTCTATGGTGCTCAGGAATGTCTTTCCATGAGAGCCTCCCAGGAATAGAGGTAGCTGGGGACTCAGTTCCATGCGTAAGGAAGGAATGAACGAGGATTAACAATATCAGATAAAGAAGTGGTGTCTTACCATAACATTCCATCTGTATTGTTGATCCTCGTTCAGTCATTACGACCCTCCCTCCTTCCCCCTCCTGTGGTTTCTAGTGGAACTCACCATCTGGTTCTCTTAGGTTACTTGACCAGAAGCAGCATCTACCTTCTTTAACTTGCAAACTCAATCTGAGGTAACAGGGAGAGGGGGACTGTGGGTAAGAGTTTAGCTCGAGAGTTTGAAGCCGGCGCGAGCTTGGAAAATGGCCAGCTCGGTTCCGAGCTCGGAACAGATACCCATGCGTTAATGACTGAATGAGAAACAATACAGATGGAACGTTATGGTAAGACAAAACTTTTTTTTAAAACCTTCTGTTGCAGCAAGGAATTGTTACAGAAATGGTCTTACATTTTTTTGATTACAACCTTAAGCCATGAACTGTGAAACTAAGGTGCAATATCAAGGTCACCAAGGAATTCTTATTTAAGTTAAGATACACTAAAGATAGTGGATGCCACGGTGGTACGGCGGTAGTGTTGTTACCTCACAGCAAGAGGTTCTCCCGTTCGATTTTCGGCTGGGCTTGGGAATGCCTTCTGTGTGGAGTCTGCATGTCCTCCCAGCGGTTGGGTAGCGTTCGAAAGACATGCGTGCGTAAATGGGCGTGCCTTCATTAAAGGTTGGGCGTCGAGCTAGCACCTCGGCGTTTTGTAAAAATCTGCCAATCATTAGCAGATCGGAGTTCTGCTGTGATGACCCCCTTACCGGGAAAAGCCAAAAGACAAACACTAAAGTTACTGGACACTTAACTGGTTAATACTGACATCAATTCACAGAACAAAAGAATGGCACCCAGACAGGGCATGTTAAGTCTCAAATGGCTGTTTAGATAATATGGCCATAGCAACAATGTAACAATACTGCACCTGCCTTTATGTGAAGTCACTCTGTTCCAAAACTTCATCTTTAAAGGGACATTTTTTTTTTTCACAAATGAAAGGTACAGCCACAGTTTTATCAAAAGGGATTTATACTCTTGTGCATACTTTTTTGTTTTACTGCAATAATTTACTCAGTCTAAAATACCTGGTAGAGTTCTTGATAGTTTTTCTGAATGCAATGACATTTTTGTGGAATCAATCTGGTTGCTTTGGACTTAAGAATTGCATAATAAACAAGGTAACCTGTTTTGACACTGCCGATTTTTTTTTTGTGTGTGGGGAGGGCACTTACAGAAACTAAGATATTATAAACCAATGTAATGAAGCATGAAAAAACTTTAGTAAACCTATTCCAGGTATCCAGTGTTTACACGTACCATGTAATACTAGCACTCCAGAACAAAAAGGGCTCAAATCTTTTCTGAATGGAAATCCCATGTTAGAACTGATTCTACTAGTGTTTTGAAAGCAGATGCCTCTATACAGGGAGTAAAAAAAAGACTATGCGGTTTTACCAATAATTTGCTTTTGCTATCCTGGTACCTTGTTAATATTTATTATTACATTGCTGAAACATTTCCAAGCATCATACTTATTTTCTGCTGGTGCTACTTAATTTGTTTGCTCCCATGATTCTCTGGCATTTCGACTTGGTCATTACATTTTATGTGTCACTTTTCATATAGTGTGTGGCCTTTACTCAGTTTAACAGAATGCTGCAGTTTTGCAGCTTTTAGTTTACTGGACTGGGATCATAAAACTATGTTTTACAGCAATTCACCTGCTACTATTTTTTCCAAGACTCTTGGGGGCCAGAGGTATACTGAAGAACTACGGGCTGAACTTGAAGGTATATTCGCTCTCTGTTGTAAGCCATTTTGTTTTACTGCATGTGGAGCTAGAGGCCTAGAGATGCAAAGACCAGTTTATAACTTTTGTACAACATGGACCATGTGTGAAATTTCAAACCATCTGAATAAATGGCTCTTAAAATAATTTACAAACATTGGTGGTTTTGTTAAAGCTAACTTATTTTGTTTGGGCTCCTTTAACTTTGTTTCTGTATTCTGTTTACGTGACCAGATTAGGCAGACCTGTAGCAAGGGTGGGATAAGAGGGGACGCTGCCTCAGGCAAAAGCAATTAGAGGGAGCTACCTAGTATAAGGTACAATCAGCTCCAAATCTTTGTAGGCCGTACCACTAATTATAGCAGTAAAAGAATTTAGCATAATTTAAAAATGTACTTAACCACAGCAAAACGTTTAGGATTAAGACATTTAAACTGAATCTAAACTACAGTAATTTAGGCTGCACAGTTGTGTGTTGTCAGCAGGCACTCATTCTACACTTTCATGTACTTGATAAAGTACATAGCTGAGGGAAGAAGAAACAAATGTGAAGTAACTTCAGACCACACACACCACAAGCGGAAGATGGAGGAGTATGTTACCAAAGACTGACCACCTTTTACAGAGCTATTGCTACATTAAATACTTGAGTTTTGTTTTTTTAAAGGATCATCTTCAGTAACCAACAGAAGAGAGAGTCCTAAGATTATCCTCCAGGATGGCACCTTCTTAGGAACATGCCAAAAATGACAGCCATAAAAGACCTGGGAAGAACTTCCAGCTTATTGCACTTCACAAAGGCAAGGATAAAAGATCAAACTGCAACTGTATAAATATTAAGTAGCTACAGCAGTAGGAATATCAGTCCTAGGATTTGCAGGTAAAGGCTTTCTATGTTTAATGGTGCAAAACTCAATACAATCCACTAGCCACTTGAAAAGGGTGACTTGGCAAATCAACTTTCTATTTAGCACTATTAATATTCAAGCTGGGTGCAGACAAAACACTTCAGGTCAAGTTTTCTTCCCCTTTTCATTTATCTACCATGACTGGACGAAGACAAAAATAAAGGGTCCACCTGTAACAGCAGACAAGTAAATAAAAGCTGAAAGCACAAAATGTGTTATTTGTACTCTGAGGTTCATTAAGCCCTTTATATACTCTAAAGTTAACTATAAAATTACTCTCTGAAGTAATCTTGAATGCCAAGCCAAGTAGAGTTAATTCACTTGGATCTGTAGGTGTCTCAGAGGTACTACTAAATGGAAGGGACAGATTTATAATTGGTACCAAGTCCTCCATTACTCTTTACTCTTCTGTAATTATGAAGATTTAAGTGTACATTAGGTGCCAAACTAATATATATGTTTTATTATGATGCTGATGGTTCTTCAAGTGTTACAATAAAAGCAAATGGTCATCTTTGGAAAAAAGGCTTGGTAATGTCCTCAAGGGATCCAAGATGGCTATGGCCATACACAATGGAAAAGATACTACGCCCTCTACAAAGCCAGCGTCAATATAACAAGAATAAAGCTCTGACCATAGCTCAGGTGACCGGAATTATATTAGTGGTTCTGGCAGTTAAAGGAACTGGCACAGAAAGATTGGAATGTAGACGTAAAGGAGAATAGGAAGAAAGCTGCATAAACCCCTCACAGGAGGGTTGGCAGCATGGTGCATGAGATGAGGGAAAGCTTTCAGCTCACCAAGCCACATAATTTGGTAGTAAAGTTTACAAGCAAGTGTATGGGAGCATGCACTCATAGGAGAAAGGTGTTGTGGATCTTTGTGGTGATACCGGTAACTTGTTCTCAAACCTCCACCCAAAGTGAGGGAGTTTAGCCATACAATTACCCTTGCTGCCTTGATGCCAGCAAGGGTAGAAGCAATCTTCACTGCTGCCTCCCTACTGATGGTATTCACCCTGTTCTGTACTGGGTTCGTTCTGTAGTACAGGGGAACAAATAGGAAAAGTTTAACTGGGGGGGGGGGGTCACAAGCATACAGGTAAAAAGTACCATCAAATAAATAAATACATATTCCCTTCCGTTAGAAATTTTAGATTTACGTTGGACACCATGACTACTACTAGCATAAAAGATTTTCTCTAAGCATCACCCATCTTTCTGGGGCACTAAACATGGAAGGTCTTAACAGAGAACCTTGAATTCAGAGATCCTTTTATAGCAGAAAAAAATACACATTAAAAGCAAGCTCTCTAAAGTAGTTTTATCGTCAGAGGCAACTAGTAAAAATAATCTTTTTAGCATGAAATACAGCTCCCATCTGGGAACATGATCACAAACTGGAAATGCAAGATGAAAAGCAGCATGTAAAGTACCATTTATAAACAATTTCAGGCACAAGAAATGAATCAACACCTAAATGAAAATTCAAAATCGTAGCCAAGTGTAGTTTCATGGAACAGAAATAGCCACATGGAATTAAATGGAATGGAAACAAAGTCCTGTGTGAACAATTTTTGAGTAAGACCGAACCAAAGGAATAAGAACTGAAAAAAATCTAAAGAATTGTTAAATGCCCAGATGGAAAAACAGATACAATTATCCAGATTTTTTTTCCCTTTATGAGTGGATAGCATCTAAAAATAAATGGAAAAAACAATCAACTTTAGGAAATAAAGATCTCCATTCTGTTTGCAAAATGACAGAACAGCATCTTAAATGTTTACAAACAGAGTAGGACAATAGGAACAGTCTGCCACTGCAGCAAGAAAGAAAGGTTATGAGACTAACAATTTTGCAAAGTCTGCATTTCTGGGTGAATCTCATCATGGGAAATGGGCAATAAAGGATAAGGCACAGCTGGAAGCCATTTGTGGACCACCGCTCTTTTGGTCTGACCACAACTACCCCCCCAGACCTCAAACGTGAGTACCAATGAAAAGAAACTGGGATATTTCATATTCACTGACAAGGCAATAATGTCGTACACTGGCCTGAAGAAAAGAAAAAAAAAACTTCTGGTTACCAAGGTACTGAAGGACCATTCATGAGGCATCAACAGAACCGGTTTGTCTGCTGGGGAACCTTATCAGTATAGCATCGGCCAGACTCGAGTATTACCATGTAAACTCGACCAGTAGGCCCTGTACAATGTCCCCTTCGCCTAAGCTGGAATCTCAGCAGCTGGGACTTGCTGAGCTGCCATATGACTATCAAGATAGCAGACAACCTCCATAGCAAGTGTAAAAGAAACGCTCCACTTTTTAGTGATATACAGTGATGGGTTCTGAAAGGGGTATTTGCTGAAAATTTAGCAAATTTGTTACTGCACTTTTCAAGTTTTGATTTTTGTAATGCCTGAAGGTTAATAAGGATTGGAGTGGCATAAAGAAGTCTGGGGAGGAGATAAGTAGTGGCAAGTGTAGCTTTAGTTGCATCAGTGAGAAAGTACAGTTGTGTACACTTGCCATAAATGTAGATGCTTGAGTGTATTCACTGTTGCAGTCATCACACTTGGGTTATCTGCCTGCAAGTAGCCCTCAGTCAGCCCGAATACAAGAGACTTGGTATTTCTGCATTGGTTGCTGTCGCTCTAGGACAGACGTCAGGTCGTCAGGGGTATAAAAACAGGCAGCAGACGCCATTACATCAGTTTTTCTTACCCCAAACATCAGGAGCCCCCCAACAGGGAGCCAAGTTATGGTGGAAGAAAACACTACCAGTAAAAAGTAAATACCAATAACCCTGAAAAGGGGGGAGGGTAGTAAAACACAGAGTTTAGAGAGAAAGAAAGAGAAAAAACTGGGTGCTGGAGGGAGGGAAATCAGGACTGCAACAGTGAATACACTCGAACATCTACATTTATGTAAGTATAAACTGTACTATGTTCTTAGTGTTTCACTGTTGCAGTCATCACATTTGGGTAGATTCCCAAAGCTGAAGGGTGGAGGCAGACACGAAGAGTTAGGGCTGGCTAGAATGCCTTGCAGGACTGCTGTTGCAAAACCTGCCCTGGATTTGGGAAAGATGGGCAGGTGGTAATGCTTGGTGAAGGTGTGAATAGAACTCCAGGTAGCAGCTTCCAGGATGTCCCTGATAGGGACTCCCCTGAGGAATGCTGTAGAGGCAGAAGTTTGCTGTAGAGGCAGAAGTTGCCCTAGTGGAATGTGTTCTGACCCCTGAGCGGTTGGTTTCCCATGATGCTTGTAGCAGAAATGGATGTAATGTGCTATCCATTTGGAAACTGTTTGCTTTGAAATCGCCTGGTGCAAAGCTGATTAGTGACTGGTCACATTTTCTGAAGGGCTTAGTCCTATAAAGGTAGAATTTGTGTCATCTGTGCATGTCCAAGGAGTGCAAGAGCCTTTCCCCTTTATTTTGAGGATTAGGGAAGAAGGTAGGCAAGTGGATGGATTGATTGAGAGCCACACTGACCACCACTTTAGGCATAAAGGAAGGGTTAGTCCTGCGGGAAACCCTGTCTGCATGGAAAACAATGAAGGGTTCCACAGCCATAAGTGCTTGTAGCTCAGACACTCTTCTAGCTGAAGTGATGGCCAGATGCACGGCTGTTTTCCAAGAGAGGAATTTTAGCTCTGCGGATGCTCAAAAAGCTTGAGCTGAGGCTCAAAAGGGGTAGCATGAGCTTTTCCAGTTCAAAGTTAAAGGTCCCAAGCAGGAGTGGGTGCTCCCCTTGGCGGCCTTAAGTAGTTTGTCCCTCTCAGGAACTATTTGATAAGAGGGTGAGAGAAGAGAGGTGTCTCAGTGTTGTAATGAGCCAAAATGGCAGAGGCATGGATCTTAATGGAGAAGGATCGGCCTCTGTGGAGTAGATCTGCTAAGTAATCCAGGATTAGAAGCAGGGAGGGCAGGGTTGTGCCCTCTCCTTTAGACTGAATCCAGGAGCAGTACCTTTTCCAATCATCAGCATAGGATTTCTTCTACTGGGTCTTCTGGCTTCAAGGATGTCGTCTAGCATCTGCATGCTTAGACTGGTTACTGGGGGAGAATTCAAGGAATAAGCCAGGCTGCAAGATTTAGGGTTTGCAGTTGTAGATGCAAGATCTGTCCACCCTGCTGAGAGCAGGGTTGGGTTCTGGTTTGGGTGGCACCAGTGACAAGCGTCACATGAGTGGGTACCAGTGTTGGCGTGGCCAGTCTGGGGCACTCAGAATTGTCGTTGGTCTGTCCTGTCTTATCTTGAGCAATACTCTTGAGAGGAGGGGCAGAGGGGGAAAGGCACAGAGATTTGCCCACTGGAAGGATAGGACCATCCACTTTCCAGGCCCTGCTGTGAGGTGTCCTGGTGCAGAATCTGCTGAGCTGGTGATTGTAGGGGGGCAAAGAGATCCACCTCTGGGGTCCCCCATTTCTGAATCAGAAGGTTGAAGGTTCTGGGCTCTAGTTAGCACTCATGTGGGTCTAGGAGAATACTGCTTAAATCATCTGCCAGTGAGTTTTGTCTGGCAGGAACTGACCTTGCAGATGGAGCTGCATTGTCCAAGGCCGTGTTCCACAGGGCCATGGCTAGCCTGCAGAGTGGGTTCCCCCCGCTTGCTGATGTACCACGTAACTGTGGTGTTTTGTCCGTTTTTATTAGCAGGTGTCCTGGAGAGAGAAGGGATCTGAAAGCTGTCAGTGTGCTGTACAGCTAGCATCTCTTTCTGGTTGATGTGCAGATGCATTTGATTTGGGCTCCAGTGGCCCTGAATGCACTTGCCATCAATGTGTGCCCTCCAGGCATAGTCTGATGCATCCGTGGTTAGGGTCTGGGTGGCGTTGGGTTGGGTAAAGGGCAGTCCCTTGTTGTGGTTGCATGCTGCTGCCCACCAAAGGAACTCTGTCCTTAGGGTATTATGGGAATGACAGTTTCCAGGTCTTGAGAATGTTGGCACCAAAGACTTGCGTACCACTGAGGTTTCCCTCATATGCAGTTGGGCATATGGAATTAGTAGGATGCAAGAGTCCATGAACCCTAGGGCCTGCAGAAGTTTCCTTGCAGACAACTGGATTCTAGTGGCCATTTGAGTAAATAGCCTGTCAGATAGGCTTGTTTATCTGGCGTGAGGAATGCCATCTGGGATGCTGTGTCCAAGCTTGCTCCCAGGAATATATTTCTTTTCGTTGATAGTGTACCCCAGGTAGGTTAGGTTTGTTTTGTGTTTTTTTTTTTTTTACAAATGTCAGGTGCTGCAACAGCATTTCCTGACTGTTTGCCTGAATCAGGTAGTCATCCAAGTATAGGTAAATTTTAATATTTCTTGTCTGCAGTAAGCAATGGCTGGGGCCAGGCATTTTGTGAATACTCTGGGAGCCATGGATAAGCCAAATGGAAGTGCAGAGAACTGGTAATACATGGATCCTGCCCTGAAGTATAGATATTTTCTGCATGACTCCCTTATAGGGATGTGCAGATAGGCTTCTTTTAAGTCTAGGGTGACTAACCAGGCATCCTTGGCTAGCATAGGTAGAAGCTGCTGCAGTGTGAGCATTCTGAATTTTGGTACCACCAGGAATGTATTGAGAATGGAAAGATCCAGGACTGGGAACCAAGTGCCCTCTTTTCTGGGTGCCAGGAAAAGTCTGGAATTGAACCCTATCTGTTCCACAGGAAAAGATTGGATTGCCCTTAGAGAGAGCAGGGACTAGACTTGGTTTTGAGCCTCTGCCCACTGGTTTAGAGGGAGGTCTGGGAACCCTTTTGGGGTTGGCAGTAAAGTGGAAGTAAAATTTGTATCCCTGGGATATAATGTTGATGACCCATCGGTCTTTGGTGATGGGAATCCAGTTTTTTGCATGAAGGGCAAATTTTACCCCTAGGGGCACAAGCAGTTGGGCAGAGGAGGGGAGTGGAGTTGAGCAGTCCTTGGGAATTCTTTCCGAAAGGGGGTGGTTTAGCACTCCCTGCTTTAGAGGTGGAGGCACTCCAGTGCTTGGATCTCTGCATACCCAGAGACTGTAGTCTGGGAGGTCTGTTCTCCAGAGTCTAGTTTGAGATGGCCTTGAGGGGGCTGGAAAGGACCAATGTTTCGAGGGACAATGCCTGCAGAATCTAGGAGGCTGTACTTGCAGGAATTCTTTGACTGTCTGCAAAGATTTAGCTTTTTCTTCCATCTTTTTAAGAACCTCTTCCGCTTTGGTGCCAGATTGTCCTTGTTCAAAGGATCGTCTAGTAACTTGGATTTGACATGATCTGGCAAGGTCTGCTCCTTAAGCCAAGCAGTTCTTCTCAGTATAGAACCAGTGACTGCTGCTCTGCAAGATGTTTCTAGGGCGTCAAAGCCACACTGCAATGTATGCTTGCTGACTTGGTTTGCAGAATGCATAAGCTCTTGCAATTCTTTACTTTCTGCACAGTCTGTAAAGGTAGCTATTTTTGGCTCAAGTCCCATAATATGCTGTTGGTACTTCAGCATGTGAAACTGACAATTCATAGCTGTAATGGCAAGAGTTGCAGAGATACTTTTCTACCCTATCTGTCCAAAGCTCTGGAATCCCTGTCCGAAGGGGTGGGATTCTTAGCTGCAGTTGTCTTGATACCCTTAGGCCCCTGGGAAATTATCTCTGGGTCAGCAGTAGGATTTTTGAAAAAAATTGAGATAGTCAGGTACTCAGTAGTCAGGTACTCAGTAGCACTCACCTGGTTTCCTAGGGGCAGGGGGTAAAGTATCAGTAAGACTGGATTCCATAAAGACATCAACTTCCAGGACTGGTGGTATTGCTAAAGGCCTGCATTGTGGCAAGTCTAGAAATTCTCAGTGTCTCTTTTTGGACTGAGGATAATCTTGGCATTCCCAGTGGAAATGCCCTCAAAGTATGTAAGGTTTCACCAAAAGAACCCAGAGAGGTAGAGGGAATGGATTCCTCTGCATCAGAATACTCGAGCAGATAAGGGCATGTCTTCATAATTAGAAACCTGACAGTCTGACTCTTGGCATGTTGAAGCTGCTGGGGACTGGTCTCTCTCTTAGCAGGGGAAGGCTGACTTCCCCTAATCAGCATAATAAGGTCTTCTGCTATTCTAAGCATTTTATTTTGTGGCAGGGTTGCTGCATGCACTTTGGTAGTCTGTTTTCTAGGCATAGCACGTACTCTTGGCCTTAGAAACTCAGTAGTTTTAGACAGAACTGAAGTAGTTGGTTTGTGTTGAACATCGGTAGTGCAAAGAACTTCCTCAACAGCCGGTGCCTGCTCAGCGGCTCCGGACTCATCCAAGGTAGAGACATCCACCAATTCCATAGCTGAAGAGTTCTCACAGCATACCGGACTCAGAATGGTTCTCAGTAGAGGCCTGCGAATCCACTAAAGCAGGCATCAGGGGCTGCAAAAGCACCTCACAGAGTACCGAACTGGCAACTAGCTTAATGGAAGCATAGTCGGCAGCTTTGAACCTGTGTGGTCTTTATCCTTATGTTTTTTTGGAAAATCTGTAGTCTGATGGCTTACCGAAGTCATTTCAAAATATGGAGATAAAGAACAAAAGCATTTAGCGACAATAAGGGCCCGACGATGAATGGTTCGGGCGTTGAACAAGGCACAATACCGACAGTGAAGTATGTCGTGGTCGGGGCCTAGACAGGTGACGCAGTAAGAATAAAAATCTCTGTGTGGTATTTGCTTTCCACAGGCAGACTTTAGGATGATTCAATTTGTCAACGAAAACTCAGATAGCGGCCGACCGGCACTTGCAAACTGCTTCCGCTTCAAGCTCCTCTGCAAGAAAGAATGGTGTAATGGCATCAGCTACCTGTTTTTATACCCCTGACGACCAGACGTCTGTCCTGGAGCAACAGCGACCGATGCAGAAATACTAAGTCTCTGGTATTCGGACTGAAGTGCTATCTGCAGGCAGATAATCAAAGTGTGATGACTGCAACAGTGAAACACGAAGAACATAATTTTTGGCTCTATAAAAGCATTCCTAGTTCTTTTTAGTTTTTCTTCTGCAATTTTGTATATGCAATCCACTACGCTCTTGAATAAAGCACAAACCTTTATAGGGAAGGGAAAGAAATGTTGGGGACTGTGGTGCCATTCTGCTGAGGTGCCTTTTTTTTAAACCATCTACCACTTCAGTTCTTTGATCACTTGTGCGGAAGTTGACAAATGCTTGTTCCTTTAGGCACTGGAGATAAATGCATTTATTTTTGAAGTGATTTGTTACAGTTTTTCTACTGGATATGTAACTAGTACTGGGTACCTGTTAAAAGACTACAGGGTTTAAAACAGGGACTCACCCAGACCAAAAAAACTCCATTGAAGCAAATTCATGTGAAGCCAGGCATGGAGGTACCATGACAACTGAAACTGCCAAAAGATCCAGGGCTTGTGCAGGAAGGGACAGAAATGATAGACTCAATGCCAGTATTAGCTGTAGAGAAAGTTCTGCCCTTTGCAAGGCTACCTGGCAAAGGGTTTTTAAAGAAACACTTAGGTTCACAGGTGTATACTAGGCTAATGGCCCTGGAGCCTTTACAAGCCTAGCCCGTAGGATTACCCTGGCATCATGCCACCCAACCTTAGCTCCCAGTGCCTCTTGTCGAATAGAGCCACTGGAATGATCCCGGAGTGAATTTTCCATTTCCATCTACTCAAGATTTCTCTAGGAGAGGGCCGGTGAGGTGCTCTGTTTGACATGTATGGGATGTCTATTCCATAGCATGGGCAGTCTCTGGGTTATGAACCTGCCTCTACAGCATGTTCTGTTGATTGTGGGTAATGAGATTGAGGTCTCTGGAGCGTGTGGTGCAGAGGGATTGGGATTTCTTTAGATTAGCATTTCAAACAGAGCTTGGTCAGACATGGCTTTGTAAATCAAGCAGAGATCGCCTCTAAGTAGGTGATATGAGAGAGAATAGCTGGGAGATTTTTGAGTCTGTCCATATAGGACAAGTGTTTAAGGCCTAGGGTCCCCTGAGAGGTACTTTTGTGGCCTCTGCAGTTGCAGGTATCTAGTGAGGTACATGCCAAATGGGCCGTTGTACTCTGACTGGCTTAATGAGGGAAGAGTAGAGGGAAGACAATGACCTCTTTCTTCCTGGATGCAAAACCCTTAGTAATGAGATGTTCCACATAGGACTTTTTGACCACAGTGGCAATGTGGTGGTCAAAAGGGAGGTTGCTGTCAACCTATGTTCCCAGATCTCTTATAACCACAGTGGCAATGTGGTGGCCAAAAGAGAGGTTGCTGTCAACCTATGTTCCCAGATCTCTTATAACGCTTTCTATGTTTAGTGGACAACTGTCGATATGGTAATTCATGGGAACTGGGTTTTTCCCAAAAGGGACGACTACACTTTTGGCATTGAGCTTAAGGCCATGGTTCTGACACCAGTCATTGGTCTCAGTGAGGCCTTTCTGCAGGATGTGAACATCACTTGGGGAGTTAATAGCTGCCAACTTACAGTCAGCTGTTAACTTTTGTCAGGCAGAGTCCCTTCATGTTGGCCTGGACTTCAGGGTTGGACTGAACCCTGTGGGACTCCACTAGTGACTGGTCAGCAGTCTGAGTCCGCTACTTTCACATTGTGAGCTCTGTGAGCCAGTTTGCAACCCACCTAGTGATACAGGAGTTGATGCCTAGCTTAGTGAGGTTTTCTGACTCCTGAGTGGAGAATGGTATTACAGGCCTTGGCCAGATCAAGGTAGACCGTATGAATCACCTTGCCTTCATCCACAGCTCTGGTGACGGACAAAGTTGTCAACCAAGTTGAGCAGGCATGATCTACCCTTCACAAAACCAAACTGTGTGGGATCCAGAGTTTGGAGATTCCCTATATCCTTGTTTATTAGGTCCACGATGATGCGTTCCATAGCTTTGCATATCAGACTCGTCCGGCTAATGGGGCTTTCCAGAGTCTGTAGTCACTCATCTTTTGTGGAAAGGGATGACTTTAGCTGTGCGCCATTCAGTAGGGACAAAGCCTGAGATGAGGCTGTGATTGAACAGGGCAGACAGGTGAGTTGCCAGTTCACTCTGTAGTTCATGTAGAACACAGCCAAGGATGCTGTCAGGTCCCATAGAAGCTGTATTCTTGGCCTTGGATAGTGCTGTTTTAACCTGTGCAGCAATAATACTGGGTTCCTGGCAATCTACTGGTATTGTTAATGGTCCTCTGAAGGGGGAGAGAGGGGTGAATTTGGCACAATCTGTCAGCCTTTATACTGGCAATATCTATTGGCTCGGTATAGGAGATACTATTATGCAGTAACTCAGAGCAAATCTGGGTATTGCTATGGAGATTCTTTACATAACTATAGAAGGCTACAGTCTGACAAAGGCAGAAGAGACTCTGATGTTCACTACAACAATCATGGAAAGAAACCGCTCAAACAGATTTCATGACCTACACCTAACCTGTCGTGGAAGATGCAATAAGTACCACTAGTTGAGCTTTACTATTTCACAGTACTTTGTGACCTGCATTTGGTGAATACTCTAAGGACATTCGAGACAAAGACTCAACCTTAAGTGGCCCTGACCTCAAAGTGCAGAATCCTCCTGGACACATCAATGTGGGTGTCGCATCTTGCAAGTCTACTCAGCATACCTAGACTCCCTGCAAGCGATGAAAAAGTAAGATCCAGTATGGAACAAAGACTTTTTGATCTTGTTCAACACCCAAAAGAATCTGAAATAATATTCTAAACCTTTCTGGTTAGGTTGGGCCTCTTAGTTGGCAGTTTTCTGCAATACAGACTTCTATGTCACTTGTTCTTGGAGTGTGCTAACTAGGAATATTTGGTTATCTTCCCCCAAGCTAATAGAGAGTAGAGAGACTCCCAACTGACTCCAGTGAGGGACACTCAGGAAAAGTCTCACAGATGCTGCTGTCTACCTCTTAGCTGACTGCAGTCTCCAGGAGAATGTCAAAGACCCTTAACTTTGAGTTTGCTACCATGCCAAGAACTTGACTTGCGACTGCCCCACTCCAGCAACCTTCTTGCTTTGGTTGCTGGTACCATGTGCCCCATCCACCTATCCAGAACCAAAACATGCAATATCTCCTCTATTTTCTACTGAGAGATGCTGTGGAAGGTGGAATTTACTAGCATCAGTTCATTCCATTTCACCTTTTCTTGACTGTCTATTTCTATCACTCAAGCCCAGTTTAGCCCAATATGAATTTTTCTCTGCTGTCTACCCATTTCGCCAACCCCTACATCCTGCTGCCCAGTATTCTTAGCAAGCACCTGATTTTGTTTCTAAGTTAAGACTCCTACAAAGCTCACAACCCAGGCCACTGTAACTTCCGAAACAGATCAGTGACCCTGCATTACCACCTCACTCCACACACACCCTGGTCATGCTCCTCTTCAATCTTGCTAGTTTACTTACAATTGAAACGGGCCCAATTTACCAGCAACCTATACCGTAAATAGTAGTAAAACCAAAAGTACCACCTATAGCAACCCACAAAATAAGTTTTTCCTTTCCATCTCAGCAGCTACTCTGTCCACGTCAGACAAAATTAATTTTTCGCTACCCAATACAATGCAATACAGATAAACCCTTTTGCGTTCTGTTTTCTTCCACACATAGCCTTCCACCCATATGCTGCACCCTCGTGAAATACTTCAGTGGTGCTACTGCTACAAGTGTTTACAAGGATGAAATAAAACTTCAGGCTTTCATAAAATTTATCCAGCAAGCCCATCCCCACTTGTTATGATGTGTGGTCTAACCAAAGAGTATATTCACTGAAATGAAACAGTATGTTATACTGTATGCTACAAAATGGACACAAGTGCTGCAAACAAGCACACCCAGGCACACCCAAGCACACCCAGGCACAACCCAGGCACACCTGCATCTGACAGCATGCCATCCCTTTGGGTTTGACCTCCAACAGTGAGGAGCATTAGTGAATCAAGACAGACAGCAAAAACCAGAGCTGCGCTACACAAGGCCCGTACTTCCTATGAAATCCCTGTGTCAAAGTTGTTGCTTAGTCATTTTCAGCTAACTCAGCAAAAGAAATCCAACTGAGGGGGTCACAAAGTAAGAAATGTAACTCAGGTTAGGCAGACTTGGAAAAAAGCAAGCTAATTAAATTGGTTTCTACAAGCAGAAACCGGTTTCCTGACTGCAAAGACCTGCCCTCTTAAGTGTGGGCAGACTATGTCAATGAACATATTTTCCTTTGTTGCTGCACTTCATTCACTGCAGCCTGATATTGAGCAACTTCCGGTCAGTTCTCAATTATCTTCCCATCCTCTCTGGGCTGCCTTGCATCGGAAAGCTACCCCCATGTGACCAACAAGTGGCGGGTCCCACTCCATGGAAAGATTGCAGGCTCAACAAAGGTGCAAGCAAACACTCCAAAACAGTGGGATAGGGCCAATACAGCAACTATCACATTACTGTATGCTGTGGCACTGTTCTGCTTAATTTCTATTTCCTACAGCTTGCTGGGTGATGCCACTTGGGGACCCTGAAACTGGCACTATCAGATGGTCTACCCTTCCTACACAGGGACATGCTCCTCAGTTACCCCACACTCTACTGCAACAGCTGCAGCCAACAAATCAGTTTCCATCAAGATTCTTATTAGGTGTGCCCCAGCATGCTCCAGCACCCTCCTCCTCACCCTAACAAAAAAAAGCAAAGTAGACAAACTTAATCATTCCTCTTTGCTCTGCTGTTCACTCCCTCAAACCTTGGTTGCCACAAGAACCTGGGTTATAGTCATCGATTCTTCCTTCTATGCCACAGAACTAAGTTAATGGTCATATATGTATACCCTGCACAGCAGAGGAACTTCTGTGTACAAAGTACGAGTATCCTAGGGTTAATGTATTGTAGGTCTCACCCTTCTCAGCACAACCTTCTCTGTGGAGAAACTTGTGTGGCAAAAACCGAACTGATACTAGGCAATGTTCAAAACTGGTAAAATATGCCCATATGTTTCAGTGCTCTACCTCAGTAAATAATTTAAGTAGCTAATAAGAAAAGTTGTGTAAAATCTTACCGTAACCATAAATGTCACTCTTCCATGTTGCAGTACTCTGCATATGTGTTTACCCTCGAGTCTCGCGGATGTACGGCCAGTATCCAAAAACTTTGTCCCTCTGTGGCAAGTCAGACAGACGTGGACGAGAGTTTGTGGGCCATAAAGGTGATGTTGGCATGCACCAGCCCTCATAACAGTAGCCCCAGTCGGAGCCAATCCTGTAAGGGCAATGCCATGTCATTGACATCCAGAAAGGGAAGTAATTAGGTGACACGAGGGTAAGGAGGGTGGGAAGGAATACTGCAACATAGAAGAGGAGGTCATCTATGGTTATGGTAAGATTTTACACAACTTTTCTAGGTCCTTCTATTCCCATGTTGCAGTATTCTACATATGGGTGACTGCCAAAGCTCACTGAGGTTGGCGTGGTGGTCTAGAGGCAGACTCCAGGAATCATTAAAGGACACCCTTTGCGAACCCTGCCCTGGATCTGAAAATGAGGTTGAGCTTGTAGTGCTTGGTGAAGGTATGGACTGAGGACCAAGTAGTGGCTTCCAGGATAGAGGAGGTATCCAAACCCTTTAAGAAGGCTCCTGAAGATGCCATCGCTCTTGTGGAATGAGCTTTAACTGTACCCTGCAGGGACTTACCATGGAACTGGTAGCAGAATGTAATGGCTTTGGAGATCCAAATAGAAATAGTCTGCTTGGTCACTGCCTTCCCCAGAGCTCTGGGGTGAAAGCATACAAAGAGTTGGTTCAGTCTGATAGACCTGGTGTTGTGCAGGTAAAATCAGATTTGCTTGTGAACATCCAGGGAGTACAGCACTCCATCTCCTTGTGGGTTTGGAAAAAAAACTGGGCAATTGTATGGCCTGATTAAGGGACAGGTCATTGACTACCTTGGGCATGAAGGACGGACTTGTCCTAAGGGTAACCCTGTCTCTGTGGAAAACTAGGAAGGGAGGAATGGCCAGAAGAGCTTTGAGTTCGGACACTCTCCTGACTGAGGTTAAATGTCACTAAAGAACAATTTCCAAGTAGTGCTTTAATGAGGCTTTGTTTGTTGGCTCAAAGGGAGGTAGCGTAAGCTTCTCTAGCATGTAGTTGAGGTCCCAAGGGGGGATGGGTTTCCTGGGGGCTAAGGTGCAGTACTCCCTTGAGGAAGAGTTTGCAAGGGAGTATGGATGCTAATAGGGGATCCAAAGGCAGGCAAGCAGAGATAGCAGACAGATGGGCTTTGATGGACGGGTAAGGCAGTCCAGACTGCAGTAGTTCACACAAATAAGACCGCACTAGAGGCGGTTCGTGGAGAAGTGGGTCCAGCTGTCTTTTAGGACACCAAATAGTGAATCATTTCCACTTGGAGAGAGATGGCGTTCTAGTATTTGGTTTCCTGGCCTCCTTCAGGACATTGAGCACGTCCTCATTGTAAAAGGTGTCGAAATGGGATCAGAATCCTATCAGCCACAGAGTAAGGTGCAGCCTCTGCCACTGTGGATGGATTAGTGATCCCTTGTGTTGTGTGAGAAGGTCCACTCAGAGGTTAACTTGTGGCGATTGCCTTTGGACAAATGTAGAAGTAGGGGGAACCAGTGCAGTCTGGGCCAGTAGGGAGTCACCAACAAGATTTTCGTGTTGTCCTGCTGAATTTTTTGCAGGACCTTTTGAATGACTGGTACGGGGGGGAATGCATACAGATATTTCCTCTTCCAAGAAATTGAGAAGGCATCTGTTACAAGTGCCTGTGGTTCGGGTGTCCTTTTGCAAAAGCCAGAAGTTGCCAGTTGATGGTGGAGGCAAACGGGTCTATTTGGACCAGAACCAGGAAGACATCTCTGTGCAGCATCTATTCGTGGTTGTCTGTGTTGGTTCTGCTCAAATATTTGTTGTGGGAGGGAATGTAGGTTGCCTGCAGTGAGATTCCCTGTGAGGTAGCCAATTCCTGTACCAAAAGGGACAGTCTGCAGAGCAGGTAGGACTTGGTCCCTCCCTGCTTGTTGATATACCATAGTACAGTTGTGTTGTCTGTGTATAACAAAACTGTCCCCCTGTTGAATGAAAGGTTGAAATGCCTGGAGGGCTAGAAAGATTACACTCATCTCTCTGGCACTGAGGTGTTCATATTTGAGGAGAATTGGCTACAGGGCCTGCACCTGTCGGTGTCCGAGGGTGGCTCCCTATCCTAGGTCTGAGGTGTCTGTGTGCATGACCTGAGTGAGTTGTGGTGGTTGGAGTGGGAGGCCTGGGTTGGGTTGTACCTGATCCAACCTCCATAGGCAGGGTAGAAGGGGCACAATGTGCTCCAGAGGCTGGTTGTGTTGCTTCCAGACTGAGTGGAGGTACCACTGCAGCTTCCTCATGTGTAGTCTCGCTAAAGGAAGCACGAGTATTGTGGCTGCCATGTAGCCCAGCAGCTTGAGTTATGGCCTTGCAGTCCACTCCGTACAAGTGAAATACCAGGAGATGTTCCGTCAAGGAGGTTACCTCTCGAGGGGGGTAGGTATGCCTCCATGACATTTGGGCGGATTCTGCACCTGAGGAACACAAAGTCCTGTGTTGGTTGAAGATGGGACTTTGGCAGATTTATCTGAAATCCCAGGGATTGTAATAGGGTCACCACAAAGTGGATGTGCCCTTGCAGTATTGCTTGGCTGGCAACCTGGATTAGCATGTCGTCCGGGTAGGGAAATATCTGTATTCCCTTTGTCCTGCAGTAAGCCAAAACAAGTGCCTAGCATTTGGTAAAGACTCAGTGTGCGGTGGAACGTCCAAAGGGCAAGGCAGAGAACTGCAAGTGAGAACAGCCCACCAAGAATCTTAAATATTTCCTGTGGGAGGACCTGATTGGAATGTGGAAATGAGCATTAGAGGGGAAAAGGGCTGGCAGGGTTAGCATTTTGAAGGTAGGTACTTTTAGGAAGAGCTTGAGGTAGGAGAGATCTAGGATGGGTTCTCCATTGTCCATCCTTCATGGGGACCAGGAAGAGCCTTGAATAGAAGCTTCTTCCTTTTGCAGAGGAGGGGACTGCCTCTATAGTGCTGAGATAAGCCCAAAGAGGGAGAAAGTGAGAGACTGGCAGACAGAGGTACAAAAGGAAGGGGAGGGGGAGGCAAGACTGGCAGGTAGTCCGATGCTACCTGCCCCATCTTGAAAGGGAGTCCTCTGGCTGGAGGTAGGGGTTACTCTAGGTGGAGGTTGTTTTCTGGTGGACTTACGAGGCTTTGAAGGAGGAGCAGGTTGAGAGTGCTTCCTAATAAAACTGTTTTGGAAGGGTAATTTCTGTGAAACTTAGATTGGTGAGACCAGTAAATGTTTATGGTCCTGCATCTCTTCCTTTCTGTTGCAGAGATTTAAAGAGGTCTGCAACTTTAGAGCCGAAAAGTGCAGCATTGTCCAGGGGAGCATCAGTCAGCTTCATTCTGAAGTCATCTAGCAAGGGTTGCTGGCAAAGCCAGGAGTATCTGCATAAGGCAGATGCTGCTGATCTGGCAGATGATTCAGCAGCATCATAGCTACACCTGGAGTGTCTAGTGACCTGAGATGAGAGAGCCAGGACAGAGGACAATGACACTTTGGCAGGGAAGTCAGGAATGTCTGCCAAATGTTTAGTGGCAAATTGTAAGGGAGACAAGGTGCATTTGGCCATGTGGGTCTGATCGCTTCTGGCTCTGGTAGCAGAAGTATAAATCTTTTTGCCTAGTCTTTCCATTATCTTGCTATCTTTGTCAGCTGGAAGAACGGTGGTAATAGGCAAGAGTTTAGTGGCTTTGTCAGTGGCAACAGATAGTGACTGGGTCAGTGGGCACTTGATCAGATTCTTAGCAGTGTCAGGTACTTTGTAAAGCCTGTCAGGTCTACGTGGGACAGGAGGCTGCAAGTCAGGGTTCAGAGATGCAGAAGAAAAAGCATCTACAAAGGCAGGTAGGATGGGAAGAACAGCAGGTGGGCTAGGGGTTTCCATTTGAATGAGGTCATAGTACCTCTTTTGTACCTCAGACATTTGAGGAATCTAGTTTAAAGTGTTCCTTCATCCTGCTAATTGTCTCACTGAAGGCAAGATCTTCAACTGGACAGTCAGGATCCAGTGACTCTTCCTCAGGGGATCCATACCCCAAGGGTGAAGAGAGTTGGGAGTTGTAGGAGAGAGATTCCTCGGGGGAATCTGAAGCGGCCTCCTCTTCGCTGGGTGCTGGTGTAGTAATAGCCAGTGTAGGCCTCAGTGGCATGAAGGCACTGAAGAGACTCAAGTCTGAAAGCGTGCCAATCAGGCATGGTTTGTGTGTGTGTGTGTGTGGGGGGGGATCTCTTTTCCCTTCTTTTAAGAGGGGCAGTGGACGTCCGTCTGAAAACTGGCGACTGCAAGAGGACAGAAGGCTCAGAAACCTCTGGCTCCCCCTAGCATTGGCTAGTGGTGCTGGAATAGCCTCTCCAGACGTCCTCTCGCTTGAGGATGGTGTGGCATCCTTAGAGGTGCCTGTGACCTCCAAAGTGGCAGATCTGGAACCAGACCCTGTAACCAGGCCTATGTCAGCCACAGGTTGAGTCTCGGCCAGAAGAGGGTCAGCAGTAGTTGAAGGCCACAAGGTCCTAACCTTTTTTGGCGGTTCTGTGGGGATGTCAAAAGAGCCCTTCATCTTTAAGTGTAGATTTCAGACGTTGGCTCTCAAGGTACAAGTTTAATGCATGCAAGCAACTAAGCAAAGTTTTTGGAACGAATGCCTCGCAGATCGGGCAGGCCTTATGGTTGTGAGATTTACCCAAACAGAAAAGGCACTTGTCGTGGTCACCCTTATGATGGATCTGGGGGGTCCACACTGGCACTTACCCTTTCTGGATGACATTAACAAGCAATATTAAGAAATTAGAAGGACTGAAAAGGTCCGCAGCGGGGTACTTATCTGAACAAACAAATACATCACCAGTGGTAACAGGAACACCTGGCGTACGACTGGCGGCTGAAAAGTTCTGAGGGCTGGTGCATGCACTCACCTTTATGATCCATGAACTCTTGTCCATGTCTGATGCGCCAGAGACTGAAAGCTTTTGGATACTGACCATACATATGTGAGACAGAAGGGTAAACCTATATGTAGAACACTGCAACATGGGAATACGGCAATATATTTTATATTCATGTTTGCAACCCAAGAAAACTCAGGGGTGTTGCATTCTTTTTAAATGACACCAAAATCTGTACCGCATTTTATGTTCATGTAAAAACTGCTTTACAAAATGTCTGCTGCATAAAAGATGCAGATTTTTAAAGTAATCTATACATTGAACATAGCCAATATGAATTTAAGCATTTTAACAAAGTGAACGACAGTTGCTCCATTTCTACAAATAAACTGCTAATCAAATAGTAAATAAAAATGGTCTTTATAGCTATGGATGTTTTTTTTTTTCAACAAACATCTTTATTAAATTAAGACATATGGCATAGGCAATCTTGCATTTATACAAATGAAAAATAAACAAAATGACACCACTTTAGTTGCAAACATACATCACAGAAATCACTGAAACAACTGATGTTGCAAATATTGTACATAAAATCTATCCAATCATGGTCAGTTGAGCATTATTTGGCTCATTCAAATCTTGCCTCTTCAAACTTGTTCCTTCTCTGCTTATATTGTTCCCACAAATCCCATTTTTTCCTATGTAGTTTACGCCTTCCCTTTTCTAAAGATCTCAATTCCAGTTTTAATTCTGTTACTATATTCATTACTTCTAGTAAAGTTGGTCTCCCTCTTCTAGTAATTGCTTTTTTGGCAGCCACCATAAATGGACTCGGCAAGGCTTTACCATGTCTAAGCAATTCAGATTCTGTATCAGTTATATAAAAAAACATTCCCCAGTCAATCCAATTTGCTCACCCAACATCTCCAACAAAGAGGTCTGCAAGGAATGCCCCAAGTCTGCCAGGACATTACACTCCCAAAAAATATGCTCCCAGCAACCTCTTTGCCTGTCACACCTCCAACATTTGCTATCCACCCGGAGAACTTTTTTTTAGAGTCTACTTGGAGTAAAAAGTAAACCCTTCCAGGCAACGATCCTAAACCTCCTTGGCTTTGTTGCACATTTGGGAGATGTATTGGGAGATGTACACATCACCCACAGTCTCTTTGTGAGTTGCTTACCCAATCTCTTCCCAATCCTTTCTAAGCTCCACCAACTGATTCTTATAATTATCATGCAATATTTTATATGCTTTACTAAATTATTCCTTTAACTGCAGCTCTACCAGTGCTGGTCTTTCATTTAGGACCCCCCCCCCATTTATTTCTCTTTGCCTATACTCTGACAGCAAGCCTTGATAGGGAAGGCAATCACTAACCTGCAGTCCAAATAAATTCTTGGCCTCTTCCCATTCTATTACCTTTCCCTTTCTAGTTATTCGCACCCAATACATTGCTTCCTTTGCCAGTTTTCTCCAATAAATTCCTGCCCCCTCTTGCCTATTTATTTTTTATTCCCAATTGCAGTCATCCCTATCAGCAGAATCTCCTCCACTTTTTTTTGCATCTTTGTGGATGTGTAAATTCTCTCTGAACTCCTAATGCTGAATTCATATCTTCCATGCCAAAACTTTCATAAACCTCTTCAAAAATCTACCCAGTACCCTCCTTTGTTATATTTTCCCTTCTAGGCCTCCCAGATGCATCTTCATTGTTGCAAACCAAATTCCATTCTCCACCAAATATTCCTTGCTAAAAGCTGATTATTTCTCCAGGAATTTTCTTAAGCTCCATTATAGCAGTTTTAGGTGGAATGTAAATGCATGCCAGTGTAATCCTCCTGCCTAGCCAGTAGCTCCTTAGTACTTCATCTTCCATTATTGTTTTTTTCCTCTTCAATCATTAATGGAGCTCCTCTTGCAATTAATATAAGCACTCCTATTTTCTTTTGCCCCAGATATTCCGCTGAATAACCCATCCAGCAAACCTTTATCAAACTCGCATTGAATTCTTTCCAGGTGGGTCTCCTGTAGTACAGCTATTTGTACTCTAGATTTTTTAATTTAGTTCACTACTCTTTTTATATATTTATCTGTGAAGACCATTCAGACTGAAAAACTGAAAAAGTATGCTATTGCCACCTTTTACATATAACCGCTTTTTTGTTAAATGTCTAGTTCCACCTTTTATGTTACATGCATATACAGTTCAGTAAGTTGGTCTTTTATACAGTTGTTTCTCATCATATCCATTTGTGCCCGTGCCACATCTTATATAACTTTGTTTTTTTGAAAGCTCTCAACCAACCTCCCAAACCCCCCTAAAACCTATAAACTTAATATGTAACACTACGTACATCTTCAAATATTGAACGTTTTTGCTTCCAAATAAGGACAAATGCTCTAGGTTGACCACCACACAGGTGGGCTAGAGTTAACCAAATAGAAAGGTTAGACATACTGAGATGCATGGTACAACCTGCGCTATTAGTAAATGCTGATTTTATCTATCTTTATAGCTCTTCCAGCTGAAAAAGCACTTGAATGCTTTTAGTAAACACTTTCTCCAAGTCATTTCTCTATCAAATTGTCTTTTAATGACATACAAGCCAGACATAAAACTGCTAAGGGTACCTATAATATTCAATACTCTCATTTATATGCTTTGTAATAAACGTGTCACTGGACAATGGCTAGGGTCTTAACCCAATAATTTCTCTATGCAAACATGAGAAAAAGCACACCAATTTTTCTTGTCATACTCTTAACTAGAACTGTTCCTCACCCCCCTCTTCTCTTCCTCTTTTTTCATTGCAGTGCCTACATTTCTTTAAACTGGAGAGAGAGAGAGAGAGAGAGATGGGAGAAAAAAAAAAAGCACCTGTTTATATCAGTATCCCCACTGCATTTCAAAAACAAACAAAAAAAAAAACTTTACTTCAAGTCTAACTGGTTTTAAATTATCTTTAAAGCTCTCAGCTGGGAAAATACAGACTGTTTTCAGAGATTATATATTACGCCTTAGCCAGTTTTTCTTCTTATTTTTGCTTTTCCCTCAGGTCAATCCCCCTCCAGACAGTCTTCAGCTGCAGAATTGTTACTTAGTTTAAAAAAAAAAAAAAAAGGTTCATAATATTATTTTTCACTTACTCTCTTAAAACTACAATAATTAAGGTCCTTAGTCCGGTAATTTCCCCAAGCATCAAACAAACCAAACACACATTTTAACTTAGTCATGCCTTTTTAACTAGGCTCCTTTTTATCACTCCAGTGCCTATATTTCTCAAATCTGTACAAGAGAGAAGAGGGAGAAAAAGAAAAACACCACCACCTGTTTACAATCCCCATTACACTTACAAATAGCATGCAAAGAAAACCATGCACCACAAATACAGTATTAAGAAAGTTTTCTTTACTTACAGTTAGCTTTCTCTCCCCTCTTCCCCTCCCCAAAGCATTTTTCTGAACATTACTAACATGAAGTAGGGCATATACTTAAGTCCCCACAAATCCAACAAATTTTGAAAAATTCCAATAGTTCCAGATTTTCTTGTTCTGTCACTTCACAAATGTAATTACTGTAATCCCGAATTAAGTTACTGTTCTCCATCACCCAAAATCCTGCCTCTGCCTCATATCCAATGTACTCAGGATTCTTCTAGTCAACTCTCGTACTCTCTTCCTTCTCTCCCAACTTTTTCCATTGAAACACAAGTACAGTCTCTCTGTGGTCTTTATTACCAGAAGAACAAGCAGAATCTCCTACTTCACAGCTTACTTTTTGATGGACAAACTTCTGTATTTCCCCTTAGCATGTACTTCATTAAAAAAGAATTCTGTCCCTCCAGGGAATACTTTAAAAACAGCTGGATACAGCAGTTTGAATCTCACACCTATATCTCGACATTCTCTTAATAGTGGAATGAATTTACTTGTGTGGTGTACATTGAGCAATCCCTCTCCACAAACACTGTCTCCCATAATTTTGTCAGAATTAACTCCTTCTGCTGGTAGGACTGCATCTTAACTACTAAAGGTCTAGGCTGTTTTCTTACAGCTAGGTTTGGAGCATTCACACAATGTGCCCTTTCAACAAACAACTGCTGTGGAGTACCAGTCTATTTGCTTATTTGTGCTTTCATATTATTAATGCAGTCTGTTCCTTACAGCTTCTCTGGTATAGCTGAAAAATCTCAGGTTTTTCCTATGTGCTCTGTCCTCCAATTAGATTCTTTTTTGAAACCTCTCCTCCTGAGCAGTTTCATATTCAGCCAGCCTTTTCTTTCGACATATGATTTTTGCAGCTTTATCATCTCATCTGAATATTTGTTTAAAGGGACAATCCCAGGGATTTTTTGTTTTGATTCAGCCTTTGTTTACATTTCAGGTTTGCCTTTGAGCATGCTTACCTTTGGCGGAGGGGGGAAGGGGAAAAGTGCCTGCAGGAAGTTTCAAAGGTGTCAGCCAAATTCCATCTCAAATTGCAGTTGTACTGACAACAGCTTTCCCAGTGAGCCATTCATTAATCTGTGCATTTTACACAATGAAAAAAGTAGCCTTTCAGGCATTTTACGACTTGACTGCTGCTGCGACTCTACAAAGCACATCAGTAATAAAGGCTTTTAAAACATTAGTAAACGGAGTTTTTTTTTTTTGTTTGTTTCTTTCATTATATATTTTATTCTGTGGTGACTGTTAATCCTGGCCAACTACAACAATGTTATGACATAGTGTCTACCTATAGAAAGCATCTGAGTGAGGCAAACAATAGTGGAAAGCATATTTCTCTTTCTTTCATTTCATGTTTTACTGTGTTCTGATTTTTGAATACTAGCCTGGTGTAGTGACTTTCTGACCTGGTAGTAATTCCTCAGAGAGCAAGAGTGTGACAGAAGGTTGGAGCATTAGTAGAGACACACTTCTGTTCCTTGTTCAGCTTCTAGTTTGATAAGTGCTGATTTCTGAATACTAATAGACAAATGCACTATTTTTATGAGTGGGCTGCTTGTACAGCTGTAGAAGCATGAGTGATGCAAAGTTTAAAAATTAGTATACAGTCATCTTTTTCTTTCACTTCATATTTTATTTTTGCTGATTTCTAGCTACTAGCCAAATGCACTTCCTAGTATACATGCTACATCTTAGTCAGTTACTGGATTGTCCACACGAAAAGGAGAGGCACCAACACCCACAAAAAATACCAAGAATAAAACACTGGGTGTAATGAAGAGACTCTAGCACAGTATAGTCAACCTTTTATTAACGTATTAATTCTACAATATGCCACACATTTTCGTCTAATCAAGCAGACTTCTTCAGATAAAAAAATGACTGTATGACTGTACAAAATTGTAAATTGATGTGTATATTTAAGCAGAATACCTACAGTCATTTTTTATCTGAAGAAGTCTGCTTGATTAGGCGAAAACATGTGGCATATTGTAGCATTAATACGTTAATAAAAGGTTAACAGGTTGACTATATACCGTCTCTCCAGTTACTGGATTGTATTATGTTTTCAGCACTTGTTTTTCTTTTAAGCTTATATCTGCATGAAAGGAGTCTGCATGTCCTCCCTGTGGTCGCGTGGGTTTCCTCCAAGTGCTCCGGTTTCCTCCCACATCCCAAAGACATGCTGTAGGTGAATTGGACACTCTAAATTGGCCCAAGACATGAGTGCGTGCATGTGTGCCTTCTGTGGAAGGTTGGGCGCCGGGCTGGCAACTCAATACTGTAAAACTCCACTACCAATCATGTGCTGACAGTTGATCCACTGTGGCGACCCCTAACCGGGAAAAGCCAAAAGAAGAAGATCTGCATGAATCTGTTTCTAGTTCCACTGTTATTATAATATAAACAAATAACAGAAACTATACTGTACAGCTTTTGCCATCATTCTAACAGTTTACAGTACCTAACGGGTGTCTCGATTCCTGGTCTGACAATGATTGCTACATGGTAACATTTAAACTGTTTCCATTCCACCTTAATCACTTCACAGCATACCTCTCAACCTCTTAGCACAAAAAATCTGGACAAACCCAAAAATAATAAGGAACAAATGCCCAAAAAGAGACAATTCTTAAATACTGCTCTTATAAATTTAGAAAGTTGCTAGAATAACAGGACTTCTTAGTGTGCATTTTCTGAAGGATATAAAGTCTGAAACTCAAATGTGTGTCTTTATTTAGTAACTTCAATCCTCAGGGACTTCCCAGAAAAATCAAAATGTTATGAGGAACAGACCAAAAATATGAGGCCAAAAACTGGACATTCAGGGAAAATCTGGACAGTTGAGAGGTATGCACGGTAGTTATGATGGAGCAAAGTGACAGAATTTTTATTTATTTTATTTATTTCCACTTTGATGACCGGGGAGGTCCACTGGGCTCAAAGAGCCTGTTTTCAGTGGAGGCCAGGGGAGAAAAGCTCCAATAATACATAGTACAAGCTCCATAATATGAAGTACAATACAGAGGAAACAGAAACAAACTAAGCAAATTTTACATACAAAATAGCAAAAACTAAACAAAAGTTAAACAGCAGCTTGGAAAAGGATGTAAAGCATATTTACATGATTAGTGGTTGAGAACAGTAGTACAAGGTTAAATTAATACAGAGGTTTAAATCATCTGAGAATGATATAGAAGTAACATCAGCATAGATGAGTTCTTTATGCATGAATATTAGCATGAGTTAAATACAGAGGTTTAAATCCTCTGAGTGGTATAGAGGTAGCATTAGCATGACGACAGTACATAGGGTTAATCAACAGTGTGTAAGGAAGAACAAACTTTGTGTGTTATAAAAGTATTTATGCATTAAGCAGGTTAGGTAGGTGGAGTGCAATTGCATTTCCATTTTTAGGAGAGGTAAGAATGCAGCTGGGTTTTGAAGTGTTCAAAGTTCTCAGAAATTCTTAAGAGATGGAGAATACAGAATGTACAGTTGTGTAAAATCTTAGCATAACAGTTGATGTCCTCTTCTCTGGTGCAGTATTCGGAACAGAAGGGATGTATCGCCGTGGACTTGGCCAGTATAAATAAGCTTAAAAGAGATCTTGGTTGTGCTGTATCTCATATTTATGCCTTGCACACAGAACATGGGGCAAAAAAGGGACTTAGGAACGCAACTACCTAGAACTGTATTGTTCCAGAAGAGAACAGATGTCATAGGACAAACGAGTCCATACGCATCCTGAAGGAAAAAAATGCAGAACAAACAAGAGGGGGTTGGAGGGAGCAAATGCTGCCACAATGAAGGGTAGGACATGTACTGTTATGGTAAGTTATTACACAGCTGTACTATTTATTTATTTATTTATTTATTTAATTTAACATTTGTTGACCGGGAAAGTCCGACTAGGTTCCACAGAGCCTGTTTTCAGCGGAGGCCCGGGGAGAAATACTCCAGATGAGCATGTACTGTTGACATGCATGACGTACTGTTATGGTAAGTTATTACACAGCTGTACTATGTCATTCTATATCACTGCTGCAGTATTAGTACAGAAGAGAGAGTAAAAGCTCTCAAGAACAGAATGGGAGGTGGAAGGCTGAGATAAACCCACAAAAAACCCACATAAAATGTTTTCAGCAAAACCTGCTCTGGCCTTAGAAACCATATCTAAATTATAATGCTTAGTAAAGGTATGCACTGAAGACCAAGTAGCAATTTTAAGGATGGAATTGGTGTTCTACCCTTTCAAGAAGATACCAGAAGAGGCAACAACCCAAGCGGAAGGAGCTCTAAAAAAAGCCAACAGAGAATTGCCATGAAAAGAATAAGAAAAATAAACAGCCACCGATATCCTGGAGGGGATGGTTTGTTTAGGAACAGCCAAAACCAAAGACCTGGAATGAAAGGAAACAAAAAGCTGATCAGACTTGCAAACAGTCCTATTTTTATCCAGATAGTACCTGAGCTGTCTGTGCAAATCCAAGATATGCAGGAACTTCTCACTATCAGACGACTGACAAGGGAAAAAAGTTGTACTAACTGATTTAAGGACAACTCATTGACTACATAATAAAAGAAGATATAGTACAAAGATACTCCCTATCCCTGTGAAAAAAAAAAACAAAAGGAGGAGAGTCAGTAAGGGCCTGGAGCAGGGAAACCTTCTGAGCAGAAGTAACAGCCAGCAACAAAACAGTCTTCCGGGTACAATGTTGCAAAGAAGCAGAATCTACAGGCTCAAAATGAGTGTGTCAATTTTTCCCAAAACAAAATTAAGGTCACAAGGAGGAGGAGAAACACTTTCCTGGAGGCTTAATATCCAGGACACCTTTAAGAAACTGTTTGATCTCAAAATGAGAGGTCAAAGGAGGATTCAAGGGCAGACTAGCAGAAATGGCTGACAAATGGGCCTTCACAGATGAATAGGTCAAGCATGACTGGAGCAACTCATACAAATGAGCGGACCCCCACTAAAGGAGGACCATGGTTATAACCATGTCACTAGACTGAAAATTGCTTAAATTTGGACATGTAAAATGTTCTGGTTGAGGGTTTCCTTCCCTCCTGTAAAACAATGAACACATCCCCAGAAAAGATCTGCCTGAACAGAATCAAAACCCCATTACACACAATGACACCTGCAGAGTGAACAAGTTTGTATGGATGACAGATTTCTTGTTCTATGAGACAATCCAACCATTGAGGTAACGTGTGATGGTTGCCCGTGGCCAGATGCATTACTTCATTACTTCTGAAAGAGTAGTCCACAATGAATTTTTAAAGTCTGACAACTCATTATAGTCCCCAAAAAATATGTTCCGAATTACTACTTTCTTCTCCATCAAACCTTCAACATTTGAAGTGTACTTGAGGAAACATTAAAGTCTGCTTGGGGTATTAAAATACCTATGTAAACCCTTCCAAGCAAAGAATCCTACATAATCTAGATTTTG
>NC_056739.1:572086076-572096076 GCF_019279795.1 Protopterus annectens | reverse complement strand
TACCTGTGCTGCTTAGGAAAGTTTTGAGGCAACTTGAGGCTTTGTATCACCTTACTATCCTTATGATGGTAATAGGAAAGAGGATG
The DNA here is from genome assembly GCF_019279795.1 of Protopterus annectens. Classification (NCBI taxonomy): domain Eukaryota; kingdom Metazoa; phylum Chordata; order Ceratodontiformes; family Protopteridae; genus Protopterus; species Protopterus annectens. Next base: position 572,095,990 of record NC_056739.1, on the reverse strand, counting down.
ACACCTGCCTAGATTGCTTGTCCAGTGCCACTGCAATGACAGCTGGGTCTGCCATGGGGGGGGGGGGTTGATAAAATATTTTTAATCATCAGGAACTTTGTAGATTTGTAGAACCTGCCTGGTCTTTTTGAGACCAGAGTTGAGATTCTGGGGTCTTGGAGGTAGAGGCAAAGGTGTCTGAGCAAGCAGGAATCACTGGGGGAATAGCAGAGGGAGAGGTGGACTCCAGCTGAAGAAGCTCAAAGTATCTTTTCTGTACTTCAGTCACTAAGTATTCTCTCATTTTGGAGACAGTCTCCCCAAAAGTAATGTCTTCTGGTAGGGAGTCTCCTTCCAAGGAGTCTTCATCTGGAGAACAGTATTCCAGGGGAGAGCCAGCTCAGAAGTACAAGTGAGAGACTCATCAGAGGAAAAGGAAGAAGAGTCTTCCTCCTGAGTCTGAGGAGAAGGGATAGAGCTAGCAGGCCTGGGACTTAGTGTAGGCAGAGCAGGAGTATGTGAGGCTGTATGCCTCAGGGCCATAAAGACCTGAAAAAGTGACAGGGAAAATGCTCACCAGTCAGGCTGGTCTTCCACTGGTTCAAATAAGTACCTGGTCTTCGGTTTGCTCTTGAGTGAAGGAATCTTTTGAATAGTCTGGCAGGCCAAAGGCCTGTTGTCAGACATCAGGCCTGGGGTCAAACTGCCCTCCTTGGAAACTAAAGACAGTCATCCGGCCATGCCTGGTCCCCTCCAAACACTGGCAGAGGCCGACATCACAGAAAGCTCCATGGATATGCAGACTGGAGAAACAAGGGGGGCTTCCGCTATGGTACCCACCGAAGTCACCAGTTCTTTCAGATGCTCCACAGTTCCTAGACCGGTAGCTGATGGGATGTCCAAAGTTGGAGGGGGCAGTATCTGGCCTACAGACCTTTGCCTTTTTTTAGCTGGGTCCACCTCAATAGCTGGTTCAGGATCCATACCAAGGGCCGGGCTTTTCAGTCGTCAGTTCTCTACAAAGAATTTAAGGGCTGCCAGATGTCTTTGAAAGGTTTTAGGGACAAACAACTGACTAATTTACAGGCTGTATGGTCGTGAGACAGCCCTAAGCAAAACAAGCAGAGGTTGTGTGCATCTTTGTGCAGAACTTGCCGACCACACTTACATTTTTCCCTTCCTAGATGACATCAGCTAACAGGTAAACCGCAACCTAAGCTCAGTCAAAAATAAAGAAGATTCCCCATTTGGGTACTTATTCGACTGCGGCTTAGAAGTTCTGAGGTCTGTGCATGCGGATGTCACATTTAGGGCCCCTGCGTGTGATGTTCCATGCACCTTACAGCAACTAGGCTTAAGCTATGGTAAATGGGTCAGACGTTCGGGTCACCTGAGGCGGAAGATCCCACAGTTGAGAATACTGCAACATGAGAATAGAAGGGTATCCAAAAATGTGCCCTCAGTTTGGAAGAAAATGAGCTAAGAAGAATTGCTTGCCTTAATAGAGATAGACATTAAGATCACTGAAAGAAATAGACTGCAGAAGGTCAATAAAACCCAAAAAGTCAGAAGTTTGATAAAATAAGTGAACACTGTAATCAGAACTACTCAGAGATCCATGTGATATAACAGAAGTAAACAGGATATATTACTGTGCAGCTAAATTAATAACAGATAAAATTCTACCACAAGAGCCCAGGGAAGTAAAGGAAAGGAAGGGGAGAAATCTAATACCATCATGGATGTGCTGAACTGAGAAAACTATAAAGCAATTAAGACAAGAAGTGTCACTGTTAGAAGAGGGAACATATCAAGAAAAGTACTCACAGAAAGATAGGTGTGATAAAAGCAATGAGCAGTATTATAACGGATCAGGATTTATCATGCACTATCGGATCAGGATTTATCATGCACTATCGCAAATAATGAAACAAAAATATCAGCACAGGCAGAAAAACTTAGAAGGTACACAGATGAATATAAAGGAAAAGTGCAAATTAAACAATTTACTGATGACCCAAAAAAGTATTATGGAGAATTGGAATACAAGGTAAAAAGAATTGAAAGAGCACCAAAAAAGAAGACAGGGATGTATTTTGGAGAAGTACTTATGAAGATTCTATAGAACATAAGATGCTAAATGGATAGAAGAGGTAAAAGAAAGAATAAGAAATTCCAAAATATGGGATATGATATGGGATGAAGTAGCAACCAGAAAGACTGAAACAAAGTTAAGAAAAGCCTCTAATTGGAAAACCCCAGGCCCAGATGCAGTACCTAATTTCTGGTTAAAAGTATTAACATCTTTGCACAAAGATGTAGCCATGATTAAGAACTATTTATATGCGCACATACCTGGCTAACAGGAAAAACAATGCTCCTAATTAAGAGTGAACATGAAAGCTATCTTACAAATTATAGATCAATAACTTGCATTCTGACGACTATACACTGGAATTGATGCTGGCAGATTTTCTAATCATTTAGAGGAAAACTCAATTATGGCAATAGAAAAAAGGACAATAAAAGAAAGTCATATGGAACAAATGATCATTTGTTGTTAAAGTCATAGTGGAAAACTGTAAAAAGGGGGAAGAATCCATGTATTGCATGGAATGACTACAAAAAATAATTTGGCAGTATCCCACATTAATGGATTAAAGAGCGCGTAAAACTGCATAAAATACACGCTATACTGATAAGCTACATCACAGCAACCCTGAAACAGTGGCAAACCACTTTGATGTTAAGCACGATAAGGGGCAAATTATTATTCCAAGGGTAAAAATCCACGGGTGGGGGATATTCCAGGGTGACTTTGTCCCCATTGCTCTTTTGCTTTGCCCTTAACCCTTTAAGCTGCCTACCTACCAGATTAGGTCATGGCTATAATTTGGCTCCCAGAAAGCAACATAGTGTAAGGACTTATCTTCGCTTTGCTGATAATTTAAAACTGTATAGCTCTTCAGATAAGGAACGGAGAGCACAACTGCAAGTAGCCAAAGCTTTTTCAGATGATATAAGAATGTCATTTGGTCTTGATAAATGTGCAAAAGCAACCTTTAAAACAGGAAAGCTGCAGCACCATGAAAACATCAGTTTGGGACAAGAATGTGATATAAAAGAACTTGAACATGAGGGAGCTGATGAAGGATCAACAAGAAAACATGAACAAATGCGATAAAAACTTAGTAAGGAATATTGTAGAAGACTTTGACATCTAGGAACAACATTTAGGTTATAAATCAATTTGCTCTTCCTGCCCTAAATTAGTTTTGGAGTGACTGACTGGCCCCAAAAGGTGTTGGATACATCAGACAGGAAAACAAGACAAATGATTCATGCTCATCAAATGATTTATAAAAAATAAGTGCATACCAACATTATATATTACCCGTTTTGAAGGAGGTATGGGCATCCTTGAAACTGATTACATGTATAGATCTGGAATCGTGGGATTGCATACATATCTGATGACCTCACAACAGCCAAACAGTGAAATTTGTTAAATATGAGAAAACATTTAAGATGACTTCCCTTCCTAAGTCTAGCAGAAGCATATCAGCGTTAAGTGGGAATGGAAATCAAACCAGAAGTAGATAAAAATCAGGCAGCGACTGAATGTGCCAAAAAACAATAGAAAGAATACAAGGTGAAGGATAACATGAGAAAGCAGAAAATGTGGAAAATGCATACATTTAGTTGCAAGTATAGAAAACTCCTGGAAGAACCTCATGCTGATCAGGATCGAACATACCTATGGTTAAGAAGAGACAAATTCAAACCAAAAGATGAAAGGTTAATAATGGCAGTCCAACGTAGTGTGCTTACGTACACATTACAAAGTCCATTGAACATATTTGAGAATCAGACAAATGTAGAACAGAATTGGAAACAGTCGCACACCTCATTGCTGGCTTTAATGGCAGAAGGACTGTATACTGAAAGGCATAATGTGGCAAGACTGTTGCACTGGGCACTATGCAAACATTACATAATTGAAGTAGCTGAAATGCACTGGAAGCATGAGCCACAAAGCATCATAGAAAATGTTGATGTCTACATCACTTGGGATCACCCATTACCAACAGTTCAAAAGACAGATGCGAAAAAAACAGATGTAGTGGTCCACAAAAAGAAGACAAAAGTAGCACTGATCATTGAAATTGCTGAACCCAGTGACTGCAGTGTCTAGCGTAGAGACAGACACAAATATCAGGATTTGCAGACAGAAACGAGAGCAATGTGGAAGAAAACTACCAGACAGTTCTAATAGTATTAGGAGTAATGGTTCTTGCAAAAAAGGATCTACAATCATATTTGGGTATGGTACCAATACATGTAACTCCATACGAATTGCAGAAGGACTCATTATTGAGGAACATTGCAGGTGCTGCGAAGAGCACTTCTGGCTGACATGAAGGATTGAAGTAAGGGTCTATATTACCATGTCAACAGGGCTGTTCATTGAATGCCCTTACGTCGACACATGTATGCCGATATACCTAAATGTCGAATGGCCACAAAAGTGATTTTCCCAGGGAAAAAAATTGCTGGGCCAACAAAAAACTAAAACCCACAGACACAATGAAGTAGGGGCCTTCGCCCCCACACCCCCTGATGAGGGGGGCTCTGCCCCCACACTCACCTACTTAAATATTCCAACTCCAAGATTACACTACAGTGGAGGAAACCACAAATTCCCAACAACGGACCAGCAATTTCTATCCCCTGGGAAAAAAACTCGCTTTTGTGGCCATTCAACATTTAGGTATTTTGGTGTACATGCATCAACGTAAGGGCGTTCGAAGAACAGCCCTGTTGACATGGTAGTACAGAGCCTTGAAATAATGCTAATTTCATGAACTTTAATCATACTTTGACTTAAGAATGGGATTCATTCCCATCATGGTATTAAAAACCCAAAATAGTTGGAGAAATTTAAAAAAAAATGAGTTAGAAGTTTGATAACACAAATGAACATAGTAATTAAGACTGTCCATAGAGATTCATGCGATATGACAGAAGTAAACAGGATATAATACTGAAATAAATAGGATATATTACTGTGCAGCTAAATTAATAACAGATAAAGTCTTACCACAAACAAAGGGTGGTAAGAGAAAGGAAGGGTAGAAATCGAATGCCATTGTGGAAGTATTGAATAGAGAAAGCTGTAAAGCAAGTAAGAGAAGTGTCTCTGTTGGAGTATAGCAGAGGGAATAGATCAATAAAGATACTCAAAGATGATATGATAAAAGCAATGCGCAGCGTCAGAACAGATCCATATCTATCATACACTATCGCAAATAATAAAACTAAAAATATCAGCACAGGCAGAAAGACTAAGAATATTTGCAGATAAATATAAAGGAAAAGTACAAAATAAGCAATTCACTGATGACCCAAAACAGTTGTACAGAGAACTGGCAAACAAGTAAAATGAATTGAAACACCAACAACAAAAGAAGAAATAGATACATTTTGGAGAAGTATTTATGAAGATCCCATGGAACAACAAAGATGCTAAATGGATAGAAGTAAAAGAATAAGAAGTTCAAATGTACAGGATATGAAATGAGATGAAGTAACAGCCAGACAGATTGAAACAAAGTTAAGAAAAGTCTCTAACTGGAAAACCTCAGGCCCAGATGCAGTACCTAACTTCTGCCTAAAAATATTAACTTTAAATGAGAGGATTTTGCCATATGTAAGAACTATTTACATGAGCAGCCTGAACAGATACCAGCCTGGTTAATAGGAAAAACAATACTCCTACTTAAGAGTGAACCTTCAAGCTATCCTAAGAACTACAGACCAATAGCTTTGCCTTCCGACAACGTATAAGCTACACACTCGAACTAATGCAGACAAGAGTTTGTAGTCATTTACAAGAAAACTCAATCAAGGCAACAGAACAAAAGGGTAATAAAAGAAAGTCATATGGAACAAATGATCATGTGCAGTCATAATGAAGAATTGTAAAAAAGGTAAGAATCTCTGGGGATATTAGCCTAGTAACCTCCTATGAACATAGGAATCGGTACACATCTGTTATTTATATCCATAGGTGAGCACACGCATGCGCACGCAGACACACACTTGCGCGCACACACACACACACACACACACACACACACACACACACACACACACACTGGTGAGGTGAAAGTGATATAGTTTAAAATTCAGCTCATTGTTTGCAAACCTCATGGGGCCACAATACTGTCGTTTAGCTTAGTAAAGGTTGGGTGTTAAGGTAGTAGGTAACACATTTGCTTGAAGCTAACAAAGTAAATATCTGTGAGGGGGTGCCAAGGAATGGCAGTGCTCCCTGGAATGTAGTCTGAGCAAAAACAGCACTTCCATCTACATAACCTGTTCTGTTATCTCAGACACAGTACCTTCCTGCATTCCAAATGTCTTCACCACATACCCGTACTAATGCACATCATCATTATCCCCTTCCTAAACCTTTCTACATGGGGTCAGAGTATCATGTGAACTATCGCAACCTCTTTTGATTCAAAGCCAATGTCCACCCTTCTTTGAGAATCATGCCTGGGTGTTGCAGGTCTTCTCTCCTATAATCCATCCCTCCCTTTGCTGGACGTCCTTATTTCTTCTTCTTCACTATTTTTCTCAAAACCTCATCACCAAACTGACTTCTATTTTCCTGCATGTGTCTCAAACTGTAATCTGTTTTGACCTTCTTTGCAACTGAAGCTACTTTGGCTTCTGCAATTATACTTTATTTTATTCATGTGCCCAACAGTGTGCATGCAACCATCATCTAAGTTACTTCATCTCCATCACTTCCACCTTCCTCAACTGCTCAGCCCTCACTGCATAAGTTTCTGTACCATAAAGAAGTGTTGGTCATAATATGGTTCAGACACCTTATTTTTCAGCTTCTTTGACATTATTCTGTCACACACTATCCCATCATACTCTGTGTCATTTAGCTACATCCCCCTCTGATTCTACCTTTGACCTCCCCATTCAGACTTGCCTTCTCCTCAGCAACCCTTCCCAGATACTTGAAACTGTTATCCTTTTCTGCCATCCTCCCTTTAATCTCAATTTTCTGCTTCTTCTGATTTCTCCATTTCCTGCTTTGACAACTGTCTTATCTGTACTCAGTTGCATTCAGTGTGACTTCAGTTTTGTATTCATCCTGGATCATTTGCTGACGTTCTTGTTCATAGTCTGCTTGTGATGCCACATCATCTGCACACATCAGCTATATTGACCTGTCACCTCCAACCAGTTTGCTAATGTAGTCTATCACCAGTAGCTTCTTCTCCACTATCAGCCTCACTGCCAACATTGGAATGACCTTGCCACTTCCTGATCTGAATCCAAACTGCTCATCTCCTGTCTTACTTTCTGTTTGTCTATCAGTCACCCTTTCCTGCAGTTTCTGGAAGTGTGACAGGTGTTTGGTACTTCTATACTGCCTGCAGTTATGAATGTGTAAGGTAATCCCACTCTAATATAACCCACCCCATCCACCCACTACCTTTCTTTCCACCCCACCAACTACCTTGACTATAGCAAGCTCGGATGCACATAAGCCTAACTACTTATTATACAGCAGGAACTTTTTATTGTAACAATTGTTAATGTCTTATGTACTTCGCAGATGATAAAGATTCTAGTTGTCTACTGATGTACTGTGTTCTTCATCTGTAACTATGTTTGTAATAGTTAATTGCTATGTTGATCAAATTAATTGCTATGTAAATCCAATGTAACTACTGTCTGTATATTTTAACTGAGGAGCATTTCTCCCTGGGCAACTGCTGAAAATGGACTTACGTCCAGTAGGACACTCCTGGTCAACAAATGTAAATAAATAAATAATGTGGGGAAAAAAACAACATTAGGGAACTTGATGTCAGATGATATACCAAAGAACAGGGCAGCCAAATTACAATCTCCTGTACCACCATACACACTCAGGCTGCATATTTTATCCACACTAATCTATGAATAACAGCAAAATGGTGAAGCCACACATAAAAATTGCACAAACACAAGATATCAATTAATATCTCAGTGTTCCATTGCCTGGGCTGATTGTCTGTGACTGCAGGTTGTCTGTATCGTGCAAACCAAGTGTTTGATAAACTTTGAGACACTAAGTCTTCTTCCCATCATGGAGCACTGTGACAGCTGTACCTAACTAGGCTAATGGAGACAATAGTCTCCAAATGTAGTACCTCGCAGTTAGTTCTGTGCAACTTTGGGCGTGCCATCATTGATTGGCATGCCCAATGGGCGGGGATATCCAGGAAGAGTGACAAGCATGCAAATTTGCATGTCACTGTGTAAGCTGCTAAATATTTATTATCACAATGAACTCCATCCTACGATAAATTTTTACTTTTTCTCCTTTTTCAGGGGGGCAAGCCCCCTTATACTCCCTTGTGGGGGTGCTGCACCCCCAACACCCCTGCACATATCCTTAAAGCCATTAAAATATAATAGTATAGTTTAGAGAAATGGTGCGAACTCTGCCCAATTGACTGAAATGTGATTTACTGCAGGCATTTTAGTTTTATGTCCTTAATAAAAATATCCTTTTTGGTACTGTCATTTGGGTTGTTTTCGGCACAGATGCTGAATATTAATTAACTTCTAGTCCACACACTGTTGAATAATCATACTGCTGCTGCCTCCACAGGGCTGGAGGCGTGTTTGGGGTGGATATTGCTACTGCGCATCCTGTGAGGTACTACACTTGGAGATTACTGTTGAGACTGATGTCACTAAGAACCGGAATGTGTACAACTGTCGAGCTTATGTGCAGAAATCCTTATCAGGAAGTCACAGTTAAACACTCACATTCCTGGACCTTTAACCTCAAACAAGACTAGACTAACCTAAGAGTACACAAGTTACAAATGCATACACGCATGTCCAAATACTCAGCTAAATCCATCCCAGCAAGAAACATACTGATCAACCAGGAAGTAGTTAGTTAAAGCAAACAAATGAAATAAAATTAAATCAAAATGGTGGATGACCCCATCCAAGGGTAAGTAACCACCCGCAACACTCAAATCAAAGTTAAAATAGGAAACATTTGAAATAAAATAAATGTTACTACACATTAATGTGTAGTAAAAAGTACACAAATACATTATTTGTACCCATGTATTCCTCACCGTGTATCCACAGAACAGGAGTTGAAACCACTGATTTATCACAGCCTTGCAATCTCTCTCAAATAAAACGTTGCACTTACCTGTAATACCCAGCACCTATTGGACGTATTTATGGTTTACAGAATCTTCTGGTAGTAGTCTTCCTCTACAAAGATGACAATTTCAAAATAATTCTTACAAAAAAATAACCACATAGCTAACATCCATGTAACAAGGCTTGCCTCAACAACACTGTTTCTCTTCTTACAAGAGAAAATATTGCAAGCAAGTCTCCTCCAACTTTCCACTGTGACTGTGTTCTGAACAGAGCCAAACATCCTGCAGAAAGTTCAAAGCATTTCATACCTCCTGCAGAGTCATACCCCACCAATAATGGCTTCTATGCCACTTCATAAATTGAAATTTCAATCCCTTAATTCAGAAGTACTGATAGAATGGGAATCAAGTCAGACCTGAGGAATTAATCTCTGTCTCCACCACCTTGTTACTGTGAATGGAAGCATTTTCACCTCTTTTCAGTATCTAACTGAGATGAATGGAAAGATGTTTTATCTGTTTTCACACCTACTGTGGTATACTGCCTTTGCCACATAAGTTTTGTTTCAATTTTAGATTCAAGTGATTAATGAACTCCAACACTTAGCTAAGAATAATGAGACCACATTTACAGTAAGTCTCTTAAAAACTCAAATGCTATGACTTTGCTTACCACATAGTGTAGCATTTAATGAAAATCCTTATAGTAATAATACGTCAGTCAAA
>NC_056739.1:572061076-572081076 GCF_019279795.1 Protopterus annectens | reverse complement strand
TTACTGTAATGCTGCGGTAGCGTTGTCGACTCACAGCAAGACGTTGTCTGTTCGATTTTCAGCTAAAGCGTCTTCTGTGTGGAGACATGCGTGAAGGGGCGTACCTTCGTTGAAGGTTGTGCATCAGAGCTGGTAACTCGGCACGTAAAAATCTTCTACCAATCATTAGTGGACCGGAGTTCCGCTGCGGCGACCCCTAACCGGGAAAAAGCCGAAAGACAAACAATTACCGTAACACTACTGTTGAATTTTTAAGAACATCTTCTTCACTTATATGAAAATGACTGTTCTGGTACATTTACAAGCCAGAAGGGCAGTCTTGCCCATGGCTAAAAAAATTTAATTTATGTACATGTATGTAACATGTGTAAATGTAAATAAGATGCTTACTTAATTAGGTTCGTAGGTAGATACTAGGCTATCGGCCCTAGGGCATTTATAAGCCTAGCCAGAGTGTATTTGGCTTCAGCATCCCTATTAGATTAGCCTACTGTGCCTCTGTAAAAGTAGGTCACAGAGGGTACCCTTTTAAGATTAGTTTACTGTGCCTCTGTCTAGCAGGGACACAGAAGAGATCCCAGGGGTGAATTTGCGATTTCCCATCCACGCGTCCAGATTTTGCTTGAAGAGGGTCAGCGAGGGGCTATGTCTAACATGAATTGGGATTCTATTCCAGAGTGAGGGGAGCCTCTGGGAAATGAATCTGTCCCTCCAACATGTCCTATTTACTTTTGTGCTGAGGTTTAGGTCCCTGGAGCATGTAGCTCTAAGGGACTTGGATTTTTTGAGGTGGAGCATGTCCATTAATTCTGGGTTTGACATTGCTTTGTACGTCAGGCATAGATCGCCTCTGAGTAGGCGGTAAGCAACTGAGTAGAGCTTGAGTTTTAATCGCGCTGCATAGGACGTCTGTTTGTAGCCCATGATCCTCTTGGTGAGGTACTTTTGGGGTCTCTCCAGTTGCTGCAGGTGTCGGGTAAGGTACATCCCAAAAGGGGTATTGTATATAATTATGGGCCTGATGAATGACGAGTAGAGGGGTACAATGACCTCTCTTGATCTAGATGTGAACCCTTTCGTGATAAGGTGGGCTATATAGAAGGCCTTTCTAACCACTTTGGCAACGTGATTATCAACGTGATTATCAAAGGAGAGATTACTATCTACGTTGGTCCCCAAATCTCTAATTACTTCTTCCGTACTTAATGAATTACCACCTATGTGGTAATTTGTGGGCAGCTTGTTTTTCCCAAAGGGGATGACTATGCACTTTTTAGCATTTAGCTTGAGGCTGTGGCTCTGGCACCAAGCATCTGTCTCTGAGACCCTTTTGGAGGATGCTTGTGTCAGCTGGAGATTAGATTATGGCCCCCAGTTTGCAGTAATCTGCAAACTTTGTTAGCCATAATCCCCCCGTATTAGCCTGAACCTCAGAGAAGTATATACCGAACAAGAGAAGTCCCAGAACTGAGCCCTGTGGGACTCCACTTGTAACTGGTTTGGATTCGGACATGGCACCTGCGATTCTGACCATGTGGGTTCTATCTCTGAGCCAGTTTGCACCCCATCTTGTGATATAGGGGTTGATATTTAAGCTGGTAAGCTTATTTATGATGCCCGAAAAGGCTTTGTCGAAGGCTTTTGCGAGGTCCAGGTAGGCTGTGTGGACTACCTTGCCCTCATCTATGGCTTTGGTAACTGTTTCAAAGAAATCAACTGGGTTTAAGAGGCAAGATCTGCCCTTAAAGCCGAATTGGGTAGGGTCCAGTGTCTGGAAGCTCCCAATGTCTTTGTTTATGAGTTCCATGACAATACGCTCCATAGCTTTACAGACCAGACTAGACTAGTCAGGCTTATGGGGCGATAGTTTCCGGGGTCCGTTGTGGCACCACCTTTGTGGAGTGGGACCACTGTAGCTGTACGCCATTCTTTGGGTACATATCCTGTAGTAAGGCTAAGTTTGAACAGTGACAATGTGAGGGTTCATTTCTTTTTGGAGCTCGTGTAAGACACAGCCTGGGACACCGTCCGGTCCCATAGATGCTGTGTTTTTTGCTTTGGAGAGGGCAGCTTTTACCTGTGCATCTGTGATGTCAGGGAGGTTACATTAAGTTGGGATAGGCATTTACTCCTTTGGGGGGAAGGGGGGGGGGGAGTTTGCACTGAATCTGTCTGCCAGGATGTTGGCTATGCCTGTAGGTTCGGTATATTTTGTACCGTTATGCAACAATTCAGAGCATATCTGGGAGTTTCCGCCCATGTTCCTGACATAACTAAAGAAGGCCTTTGATTATTTTTAGTGTCTAGGGCAATTTTTCTTTCGAAACTGGCCTTTGATGATTTTATGAGGGATCGAAGTTTCTTGCTAATACTGATCAGAGATGCCTTCCCTTTTTAGGATTTTGCTCTGTCATGTAGTAGCTTCCTCCTTCTGTTGTATAGTTTATTTATGGCCGGGGTCCACCAGACCGGTCTCCTGCTTTTGGAGGAGTGAGTCTTGGTTTTATTTGGGATAGCACGATCCATGCATTCCTGCAGGTGCTCATAGAATGCATTTGTAAAGGATTCTGCGGATTGGGCTGTATTATCCTCTGGCCCAGGGGCTTTGAAGGATTCCATCTCAGTCCTGAGAAGTGCAAAGTTAGCTTTTGAGAAATTCTTTACACTGATTTCCTTGGCTGGGAGTGGGGATGGGATATGGATGTCCAGGGAAACTTGTTTATGGTCTGATCTTACAAATGAGGGGTTTACCTCAGGTGTGGAACAGAGTCCCCATGTTGGTGATGACCAGGTCCAATATGTTGTTCCCTCTTGTGGGAGTGGTGACCAGTTGTTCCATTAGTTTATAAATTCAAGGAACCATTGGGTGAGAGTGTTTGGGCTTGAGTAGTTTTCCCAGTCAATGTTTGGGTAGTTGAAGTCACCCAATAACAGTGTTTGGAGAGACCTTCATATTCTCCAGTGTTCTCAGGAATGCAAAGTGGGGTTCCTGTAATACGGAGGGTTTCTGTAGCAGGCTACAAACTGAAAGGCAGTTTTGCCTGCTGTTAGTTGCACATGGATGGTTTCCGATGCTTTGTGCAGTGCCACTAACCTGGAGGTGTAGGTATCTTTGATGACTATAGATACTCCCCCTCCTTTTGTGCTTCGGTCTGAGTTTTGGGGCCGAAATGCATGGTATGAGTTATAACCTGGTAGTGCTGGGGTGCTCTCAGGAGCCTTGAACCAGGTTTCTGTTACTGCACAGACATCGATTTTCTCCATACTGAGGAGAACCTAGAGTGCGTGCATCTTGAGGTTTAGACTTGGCATTGAGTAGCATTACCTTTAGTTTTTTATCCTTGGGTTGTCTATGGAGGTGGGTTTGTCCTTTGAGCCTTGCCTAAAAAAGGCACTATGGGGTGGCAAGAGCCTTGGCAAGTATACGAAAGCCTAAGGGTGACAGGTGCAAGCCGCTAAGCGGGTTAAACATGGCTTGTCGAGCATGTCATCCCAGGCTGACAGACCCTGGATCCCCTTTGAATGACACCAATACTTTAGCCAATTGTTGAAACTGATCATTTTGTCTTTATACTGTGGCATCATTCTTGGTGAGGGCAAGATGCTACTCAAGGTCAGGGTCATACCAGCCTGGGCTACATTGTCAGAGAGCTCCTCTATGTCTCTTTTCATGTAGTCCAGGGAGGTACATCTCGGGTCATTCACACCAGCATGGACAATGACGGAGTCATACTTGTACTTGCTTTGGAGTGACCCGAGTGCTTGCGTTATGTGGCGGATTCTGGCACCAGACAGGTAGCTTACAGTGACCTTCTCCTTGTTCAGTCAGGTGAGTGGGACGTCAGTGTGCCGGACAATAGAGTCACCTATAACAAGTGTATTTGGTGTGTTGTTTGGCCTTAAGGGCTGTGACTGTGAGGCACACTGATTTTGTGAGATATGTGATTCGTGGGTATTGTTGAGGGGTGGCTGTTGCTTGGATATCTACTTAGGAGGTCTTTGCTGTTTAGGCAGATTTTTATTTAGCGCCTCCGAGTATGTTTTTGTGTGTTTATGTGTTGGGTATGCAGATGCAATAGGTCTGTGTGAGACTGGATTTGTGGTGTGGGTGGTTACCTTTTCCTCCTGACCGACTGTGCCAGTCGTCTTGGGTTGAGAGAGCTCTGCCTCCAGTTTGGCTGTGTAACTGCATCTCTCACTTGTATTACAGTTTGTTGGAAGGAGAAGAGGGTTGTCTGTGTACATAAGGCAATTGTAACATTGCCTCAAAATTCCCAGATTCACCAGCTGGACTGGAGAGTAACCTTGAAACTGACCCTTGGACATACCAGATTAGTATAGGGAACTGTTTTTTTACTGATCAGATTAGGGAAGGGAAATGATTTTTCACTTGATCAGGAAGGACCAATTGGGAGCCTAATACTTATGAGAAGTCAAGGAGGGTGTAGTGCTTTAGTTAGTGTTTCCTTATAAGAGCTGAGCAAGTGCAGGGCTTTAGAAAGAGAATAGAGTGATTACGTTGAGAGTTTGAACAGTTTTAAGGGAAAAAGTGAAGAGCAGACTTTCTGGAGCCTGGAATAGTTTAAACCTGGTTAGGCGGCGCTGTTCAGTGCGCAAAACCGCACAAAAAGAGAGTTGTAGGGTTTTAAGAGAGAGAGAGATCAAGGAGTTTAGAATTGACCCAAAATGGCCAATAAAACTACAGCATTACATATACAAGGATTTCTGCATTTTTATTTATTTTTTTTTATTTTTAGGTGCAATGCTCTTTCTTAAACTAACGAGTATATATTACAGACGTCTTGCATTGTAGTGATTGATCAGCAAAGTGTTTGCAACAAAGTACAACATTACTCACAATTGCAATTTACACCATTTCATTATACAAGTGTTGCATTTTATCTCAGATAGCTATGTATGCCTAGATATGTCATTAATTGTAAAATAGTCAAATAAATAAAATCCTGACTTGACATGAAACCTGTCTGCTTGTTAATTTATTTTGTAAAATAAATGAAATTTCAATTTCACATAAAATGTGTCTGTTTACTTATTTATGTATATATGTATGTATGTATGTATGTCTGTGGAAATGTAACTTAAAATTTTACTGGCTAGTTCTACTTAGAAAAAAATGCCTGAATAGTCAATATGAATATATATATATATATATATATATATATATATATATATATATATATATATATATATATATACACATATATACATACACAAAAAACATTCCTTTCTTGTGAATTCATGTCATTTCAGATACAACTGAAGGCATACATCTCAAACTAAGTTTATAGGGAAAAGTCTCGATAGAAACATTTACTTGGTTGTAGTAGATACCAAAGTCCAAGACAACATAGCAGTGAACAGTACCTTTACTCAAAAATGTTAACAATAAGGTACAAGCAGAACAGAAAATCCATATGGCTTTGAGATGGTAGTTGCTGGGACGAGTACCTGATCATCTACCATTTCTCTTCCAACTACCACTAAAGAACAGGTTCTCACACCATGCTCTCCACATCTAAAAAACACTGCAGCAATGGGCCCTAATAATATCCATGGATGCATTTTTTAATTTCTCCGTTGGATTTCTGATATCATAATGAGAGTGGACCCCATTCCTACGTCAAAGTATGAGTAACGTTCATGAAATTAGTATTGTTGCAATCTTTGATGTCAGCCAGAAGTGCTCTTTGCAGCACCTGCAATGTGCCCACTAAGGACTCCGTCTGCAATTCATACGGAGTTACACGTGTGGGTAACATATCTAAATATGACTCATTTATTTTTTGTAGGACTCATTGCTTCTGCTACTGTTGGAACTATTGGGTATCTTTCTTCAACATTGCTCTTTCTGCCTGCAAATCCTGATATTTTATGACTTTGTCTCTCTGTATGCAAGACACTGCAGTCACTGGGTGTGGTGATTTTAATGATCAATGCTACTTTTGTCTTCTTTTCCTGGACCACTATATCTGGTTTTCTCGCATCTTGGTGATGGATGATCCTATGTGATGTAGACTTCATCATTTTCTATGATGCTTTGTGGCTCACGTTTCCAGTGTTTTTCAGCTCCTTCAATATTATAATGTTTGCACAATCCCCAGTGATACAGTGTTGACACATTATTATACCTTTCAGTATATAGTCCTGCTGTCACTAATATGTCAGAACCAGCAACAGGGTGTGCAACTTTCTAATTCTGTTTTACAAAACCTACATTTCACTGTTTCTCTCACATGTTCAATGGACTTTCTAAACCAATGTATACGTAGTCCACTATCTTGGGCCGCCAGTATTAACCCTTCATCCTTTGGTTTTAATTCACCTCGCCTTAACCATTTCTGTATTAGGTCCTAATCAACATGAGGTTCTTCCAAGAGTTTTCTACACTTGCAACTGTGTTTATGCATTTTCCAAATTTCTTGCTTTCTCATCTGGTCCTTCATCTTTAATTCTTTCTTTAGTTTTTTTGTCACATTCAGTTGCTGCCTGATTTTTATCTACTTGTGATTTGATTTCCATTCCCGCTTGACGCCGATGTGCTCCTACTAAAGGGAAGTCATCTTAGATTTATTCTCCATATTACAATGCTTTCACTATGTTTGGGGCTTGTGAGGTCAGCAGATATGTATACAGTCCCAAAACTGCAGATCTATTCATGTCATTAATTTGAGGGAGTCCCATACCTCCTTCGGCATGGGCAATATATATAGTCTTGGTATACACACTGATTTTTATAAATCATTAGATGAGCATGAAGCATTCTTCTTGTTTTCCTATCTAATGTGTCCAACACCTTCTGAGGCCACTGAATCGCTCCAAAACTGTAAGTTAGGGCAGGGAAAGCAAATTGTTTTATAGCTTGAATTTTGTTCCTAGATGTTAGGGCTGTTTTCAGGATGAATTTAAGTATTTTAAAATATTCCTTACCGAGTTTTGTCACATTTGTTCATGTTTATTGTTTATTGTTGATCCTTCATCAATTCCCAAATATTTATACATTCACTCTTGTTCATCTTCGTTTATATCACATTCTTGTCCCAAAATATTGTTTTCTTGGTGCTGCAGCTTTCCTGATTTAAAGGTTGCTTTTTCACATTTATCAACACCTAATGACATTCTCATATTTACTTAATATTTAACTGGGAAAGTCCAATTTGGAACAAAGTCAATTTTCAGTGGAGGCCTGAGGAGAAACTCTCCAGACGCATGTCCTTCTAACATGGGAGGAAACCGGCGTACCTGGAGGAAACCCACATGAAAGCAGGGAGGACATGCAGGCTCAACACATAAGGCACTACAGCAGAGAACCGAACAGGAGAACCTCTTGCTGTAAGGCAACAGCACTACCGCTGCACCACTGCGCCGTCCATATGAAAATGTTTTGCTCACTTGCAGTTGTGCTTTCAGTTCCTCATTTGATGTACTATACAGTTTTAAATCATCTTCAAAAAAGAAGATGAGAAGTCTTTACCATTTGTTGCTTTCTGGGAGCCAAATTATAGCCATGGCCTAAGCTGTTAAGCAGACAGCTGAATGGGTTAAGGGAAGGGCAGAATAGCAACAGTGACAGAGAGTCACCCTGGAATACCCCCATTTGGATTTTTATCTCTGGGATAATTTGTCCTGTAATATAGGTTATCAATCTAAGGTGATTCTTATACATTTTTAAGCATTCTCTTGTCCGTGAATGTGGGATACTGCCAAATGCTTTTTTGTAGCCTGTCCATGCCATACTTAGATTCTTCCCCTTTTTAAAGTTCTCCACTATGACTTTATTTAACAAATGATCATTTGTTTCATATGACTATTTTATTACCATTTTGGACTATTGCCTTAATTGAGTTTTCCTCTAAATGACTATAAACTCTGTCTGCATCAATTCCAGTGTATACTTTATAAATTGTCGGAAGGCAAGTTATTGGTCTATAATTTTTAGGGTAGCTTGCAGGTTCTCTTTCAAGTGGGAGCATCGTTTTCCTGTTTTTAGTTCTTACTCATGGCTAAATCTTTGTGCAAAGGTGTTAATTTAGCCAGAAGACAGGTACTGCATCTGGGCCTGAATTAGAGGCTTTTCTCAACTTCATTTCAATCTCTCTGGCCATTAATTCGTCCCATTTCATATCCTGTACATTTTAACTTCTTATTCTTTACTTTACTTTCTCTGTCCATTATAATACCATTTGTAACCCTCCTCCATCGCGTTACTGAAGGCTTGCTACTACTGCTACTAAATATTTTATTTGTGTGCATGCATATGTATATGCATATACATATTTAATTTAATGAAACCAAAAAGTAATATTTTTCAGGCATAAACCATAAAGGTCCAATACACATGTACACAAGCACCTCTAAGCTCCCCTGAATTTGGAGGATCACATCTAATTTCTAACTTTTGTTCCAGCCCTCCGACAGGGAAATTATTTTGAGTTAATAGCACCAGTAAGAGTACCTAATATGGAAGCTTTTCCCTAATTATTTTTTCATTGTCCATAATTCCAAGGTAAAAGTCGAAAGGCATGACACATATATACATACACAACTAGATTGTACTAACACATATGCAGCTGTTTACCACATTAGAGGAGTAGGCTACTTTTTCACTTTTTTTCAAGCTCCAGCTTCTTATATAACACAAAAACAAAATGTTTATAATACTCTTTTGCAAAAAGTACAGTTTTGTACCTACCATAAATGTAGATGTTCGAAGATCCACATTGCTGCAGTCATAACTTATGGGTAGTCCGCTGTCCTCGGTCGGCCCGAATACCAAAGTATTAGGCTGACGTCAGTCATGGGCGCTCAGAACTGACATCAGAGCGTCAGGGTATTAAAGCGCATGACCGACGTCATATCCTCAGTCTTTTCTTGCCCCAGATGTCAGAAGGCCCTAAAAAGAAAGGCCACCGCCAAAAATAGAATACTTCCCAAAAAGCATGTACAAACAACAGCTACCACCCAAACCATACAACCATTCCTAACTACAGAGGGGAAGGAGGGAGGGTAAATTGGACTGCAGCAATCTGGATCTTCGAACATCTACATTTATGGTAGGTACAAAACTGTACTATGTTCTTCATCTCACATTGCTGCAGTCATAACTTATGGGTAGAATCCCAAAGCAGAGGTAAAGGAGGCTGGCAAAATCATAAAGCATTGGGAGCTGCCAAAATGCCCTGTAAGATTGCAGTGGCAAATCCAGCCCTAGATTTGGAATAAAGGGGAAGATGGTAATGTTTAGAAAAAGTGTGCACTGAACTCCAAGTAGCTGCTTCCAAAATATCTTTAGTAGCTACCCCCCTTAAAAAGCAGTAGAACTGGCAGTAGCCCTAGTGGAGTGAGGTCTGATTCCAGCCGGAATCTCCTTACCATGATGAGAATAACAAAAAGCAATACAAAGACCAATCCACTTAGAAATAGTTTGTTTTGAAACAGGTTTCTCCTGAGAACCCAAAGCAAAAGAAACAAACAACTGCTGAGACTGTCTGAACCCTTTAGTCTTGCTCAAATAATAACGCAACTGCCTGTGAATATCCAAAGTATGCAAAATTTTCTCTCCTTTATTTTGGGGATCTGCATAAAAAGTAGGCAAATGAACTGATTGGTTCAAGGCTACATTTGAAACCACTTTAGGCATAAAAGTAGGGTTAGTACGCAGAGATACCCTATCCTTATGAAAAATTAGGAAGGGTTCAACTGCCATAAGAGCCTGTAATTCAGAAACCCTTCTAGCAGACGTAATGGCCAACAACAAAGCAGTCTTCCAAGACAAAAACTTTAACTCAGCAGTAGCTGCAGGTTCAAAAGGAGGTAAAGTAAGATGTTATGTGATCCTATCTCGCCTACATTCTGACTGATGGTTTCGGAGCCGATCCCTCGGCTCCGACTCGGCACGCTTATGCCAAAGAGCGAAGTCTCTTATTGGCTGAGCTTACTATATCCCAGGATGCACCACTACCAGTCTCCCAGATCTCGTTTGCCGCTAACAAGCAAAGACGTGGTCTCGAGCTTGGCTGAGCTAAGTAGTGTTTTTTCACTAACTGTTCTGTCAGTATTTTCTTTAAAATTCAACAAAAAGCTGTTTTAACAGCTATCTAGTGGTTTTTGTGCTTGAATGAGTATTTTCCTTGGTAAAATATTGTGTAGTGACTGTTTTGACAGACTAGAGGTCCCATCGGAGTTGAAGGGCCTTCCCCCTGTCAGTTCGTTGTTGGCTAATTCCTGTTTTCTTTAAGGATATTGATTTTACTTCTTTGGTGTTGTGTTGGTCCTTATTAAAAGGACAGGAAAGAGAGAACAAGAAAAATTTCCATAGTGTTAGTCAGTGTGTTTCTTGTGTTCCTTTTTGGCTAGTTTTCTGTGTTGGATTGCCCTAATGT
Organism: Protopterus annectens; assembly: GCF_019279795.1. Taxonomy (NCBI): domain Eukaryota; kingdom Metazoa; phylum Chordata; order Ceratodontiformes; family Protopteridae; genus Protopterus; species Protopterus annectens. Next base: position 572,070,676 of record NC_056739.1, on the reverse strand, counting down.
CACAGGCTCCTAGGCCTTCAGGATTTAAAAAGTGCACTAAGTGCAATTTTAAGATGTCGATCACAGACGACCACTCTCTCTGTGTATATTGTTTGGGCGCCAAACATTTGCAGGAGTCCTGCAGCGTGTGTCACGCTTTTTCCTCGAGGGTCCTCCAAGAGAGGAAAAATAAGCTTCTATTGAAAGGCCTTATAAAACCCTCTTTTGAAGAAGCTTTAGCATCCTCTCCTTCTCCTGCTAAAAAGAAAAGGGCGTCGGCTCCGACCAGTCCGTCGGACCCGACCGCCAAAAGACATAGGCAGGCTTCTCCTTTGGCTCCAAGGACTTCGGAGCCGAGGGCGGAATGGTCTGCCTCGATGCCTCCAGTCTCGACTCCTCTGGCTTCGGAGCCGATGGCTGGGGCATCGAGAGGCGGGTCACCTTCATCGGCTCCACTGCTCTCGGAGCCGATGAGGGTTGTCCGCTCAGACACTTCCTCCTCGGTGCCTAAGTCCTCCTCGGCACCGATGGAAACTGGTTTGGGTATTCCTTCGGCGCCGATAGTTATAGAGTCGCCTCGGAGCCGGTCCCCTAGCCCCTTGGGGCCGTTGGAGAGGCCAACTCGAACCCGTTCAGTCTCCTCTAGGTCATCGAGGATGTCAGATTCGGACATAGACAGGGTGCTCCAAAGACTGTTCCAGTCCCCAGTCTTTCAAAAATTTGTTTCGGCTCCGACCCAATTGGCTTCGGAGCCGATAGCCCATTCCATTACCATTCCTCCTCCGACCGCTTCGGCTCCGTCGGAGCAGGTGCTGTTGGAGCCAGTGGAGATCCTAGGGTCGGCTCCGACCCTTACTCCAACCCCGGCCTTCGGGTCAGAGTTTGGCACGCGGACTTCTTCGGCCGGACCCGGGGGTGACATTTCGGGACCTATGCTGTCGGTTCCGAGCCTCCCTCTCGGTGCTTCGGCTGCGGGACTCCCGTCTGTTATCATGTCTCCAGGGACCGGACACTCCCAGGATTCTGGGGGTCTGGCTTTCAGAGCTATGAGGAGTGCCTTGGCCAAGTCCTCTTCGGCCATCTCTACGGCTTTACCGGCACCTTCCCTAGGCGTGGAGACTGGGTCTTTGGCAGTTCCCCTGTCCCTAGGCAGCGGAGCCCCGGGGCCTGAGGTTACCCCCACTGGGGGTTCCCCTCCTCCTGAGGGTTCTTCGGAGTTGTCTTCGGAGGAGCCCCCAAGGAAGAGATCGTGCAAGAGGAAGCACGTGGACTCCCCCCCGAGTCTCTTACATTGGACACTGATCTTGATGATGCGGAGGGGTCCCCAAAGTCGTCCTCGGATGATGTCTCATTCGCAGACATTTTAGAGATCCTTAAGCAACGAGGTGGCTGGATATCCAAACCCCCCTCTGCTGATGAGTCAGTGCTTCTCAAGGCCTTTGGGGCTCAGCCCTCCGCCTCCTGGGTGTCTCCACACTTCGACGAGCTCCTGGATTTGGTTTGTCGAAGGGCGTGGGAACATCCAGATACTGTGGAACCAGTGCCTTCTCGTCCTAACAAATTTCTGTCTGCCCCACCCGAGAAGGAGTTCTTGACAAAAGGCGTGGCTGTAGATGCCATGGTGGTGGCATCTGCTACACAACAGGACGTGGCAGAGGCTTCAACGTCCGTCCATCCTCCTAATAAGGAGTCTAGGAGCATGGACCGGTACGGGAAGCGCACCCTGACTTCAGCGGCCTTTACACTAAGGTCCCTGAATTATTTGGCACATTTTACCAGGCTACAGAGGGATCTGGTCAAGGAGCTGTCAGACTCCCTCAGGTAACCTACCTGAGCAGCTAGCCCAGTCGGTTAGCTCTCAGTTGGCTATCCTTACCTCGATTTCTAACTCGTCCATGAGGCTCATTTCATATGCGGCCGAAGGGGCGGGCAGAGCGGCAGGCACAGGCGTGGCTCAACGGAGACAAGCCTGGCTCCGTTTGTGTCATTTTGCGGAGGCCTTCAAGTCTTCCTTTGCCGACGCTCCCTTTGATGGGTCCTCTTTGTTTGGACCTAAGGTTAAAGACACTCTTACCCGCTGTGAGCAAGAGGGAAAAACTTTATCTGCCGTAGGTGCACGTTATTCCACTCCCTTTCGGCCTTATCCCAAGGCTAAAGGAGGAGGGAAGATGTGGTTCCAAAGCACGTAAGTTTTTTCCTCAACAGCAGGAAGATTCCCCTTCCAGAGGCAGAGGACGGGGAAATTTTTCTGGGAGACGCCGTCCCAGAGGCGGCAGAGGGCCCCGCAATTCTGGAGACCGCGGGTCCTTTCGTGGCTCTTCAGCCTCCCACACTTCATGAGGGATTGCCCGGCTGTGCTGCTCCGGAGCCAGTCGGGTGCCATTTTGCCAAGCACCTAAAAGCCTGGGAGTCTATCACTCAGGACAGATGGGTGCTTCGGATTATTGCCGGAGGTTACACCATTCCATTCACACACTCACCCCCACCGTCCAAAAAAATCCCGGACCCACCACCTAGTCAAAGGGAAATTGCAGCCGCAGAAGCATCAAAGCTGCTAGAAAAAGGAGTCATCCAACCGGTCCCCACAGACCAGATCGGATCTGGAAATTACTCAAGGTTCTTTTTAGTGCCAAAAAAGACAGGGGACCCGAGAACAATATTGGATCTCAGCAAACTAAACCAGTCCGTCATGAAGTCCAAATTCCGAATAGTCACTTTACAATCCATTCTCCCATTGTTGGAGAAGGATGTTTGGATGTGCTCCATAGATCTCAAGGACGCCTATTATCATATACCGATACATCAGGCGTCCAGGAGGTATCTGCGCTTCAGCCTGGGAGACAGTCATTTCCAATTTTGTGCACTGCCCTTTGGTCTCACCACAGCCCCCAGGGTGTTCACCAAGTGTTTGGCAGTAGTGACTGCTCACCTGAGGAGTCTTGGATTCCAAGTGTTTCCCTATCTGGACGACTGGCTCCTGACTGCCACCACCAGGCATCAACTAATAGACAACCTCAAAGCCACCATCTCCCTGGGTGCTACCCTGGGAATTACTTTCAATTGGTCAAAGTCTGTCTTGCTGCCCTCTCAGCGCATAAGATTCATAGGAACAGAGATAGGCTCAAAATTGATGCGCGTCTTTCTTCCTACCGAAAGGATTCAAACTTTACAAGGTCAAGTTCAAGCCCTGCTTCCAAGATCCAAAGCCCCAGCCAGGATGGTCCTAAAACTTTTAGGTTCGAGGTCTGCCACAGTTCTCCTAGTTCCACTGGCAAGATTGCACATGAGGATTCTTCAGTGGCCGTTATCGACACAATGGTCCTTTCAGAATCTCCCCCTCAATCACCCCATTCTGATTACAGAAACGTGCAAACGGGACCTCCGCTGGTGGCTTCAGTCATCCAATCTGAATCAGGGAAAACCTTTTGTTATCCCCCCTCCGGTGGCCATCCTGATGATGGATGCCTCCCAGACAGGGTGGGGGGGGGGCATTGTCTGGGCAGGTTAGTTCAGGGTTCTTGGCTTCCAGACGAAACCTTTCTCCATATCAATGTATTAGAAATGAGGGCTGTACTTCTGTCCCTACAGGCCCTCCACAAGTTTCTCCCTCAAGGCATTATCGCTATCCACACAGACAACATGTCGGTGGTCTGGTATCTAAACAAACAAGGAGGGACCAGATCTTACCCCCTTTGCAGAGAGGCCATGAGGGTGTGGGAATGGGCTGTAGCTACCAACCGTTTCTTGGTAGCGACCCACATTCCAGGGAAATCCAATATATTGGCAGACAGATTAAGCAGGACGATTCTCTCTCCTCACGAGTGGGCCCTGAACGAAACAGAAGCACCTCAGGTTTTCAAAAGATGGGGGACCCCGTGCTGTGACCTGTTTGCAACACCACAAAACACAAAGTGCAAAAGGTTCTTCTCCTTGACTCCGCGTCAGGGGGAGGCAGCGACGGATGCTCTAGCCCAACCTTGGCCAACAGGACTACTTTATGCCTTTCCTCCGGTCCCACTTCTCCCCAAAGTCATCCAGAAAGCTTCTCAATTGGGGTCCACAATGATACTAATTGCTCCGCACTGGCCTCGTCAGGTATGGTTCCCCTACCTAAAGAAACATGCGGTGGACGATCCTTGATTTTTGGATCTAACTCCGGATCTGCTGATTCATCAGTCGGGACGACAACACCAGTCCCTTCACACTTTGAAATTGACAGCTTGGCTCCTCCACTTCCGACTTTAGTCAGAAATCACACCTTAGACCCGGATGTTATTCACATTTTATCTTCGGCCCACAAACCCACCACTAAAAAATTGTACCTCAGTAAGTGGAAGAGGTTTGCTATCTGGGCTCAACTCAGGGGCTTAGACCCTATCACTGCCCCGATACCAGAGGTTTTGAAATTTTTAACATCCTTATTTAATCAAGGATCTTCAGTCTCTACTATTAAAGTCCAACTAGCGGCTATCTCCAAATTTCACGAATCCATGGATCCACCGTTGATGAGCAGCAGATTATGCAAAACTTTCATTAAAGGTGCTGGGCTGTTAAGACCCCCAGTTTATCACCCTGCGCCTCCGTGGGATCTTGATTTGGTACTTCGTGCCTTAACATCTTCCCCTTTCGAACCGGCTGCTACATGTGAGTTAAAATATCTGTCTTGGAAAACTGCCTTCTTAGTTGCAATTACCTCTGCAAGAAGAGTTTCAGAGCTTCAAGCCCTATCTATCAAACCACCGTACTTGATTTTTCACAAGGATAGAGTATCACTTAGGCCTAACTCATCTTTTGTTCCAAAGGTTTGTTCTAATCTCTGTCTCCAACAATCTCTGGAGCTACCAGTTTTCTTTCCAAAATTCTCCAACGAAGCGGAATACACCCTCCATAAATTGGATGTTCACAGGCAATTGCGCTTCTATCTAGACAGGACTCAACAAATTCGAAAATCAGACCAGTTGTTTGTGTCCTTTTCAGATAATAAATTGGGTAAAACCATCACTAAAGCTACTATCTCCAAATGGATTAGAGATTGCATAACTCAGGCTTATTCCTCTTCAAATAAGCAACTTACAACATCTATCAAAGCTCACTCTACCAGAGCTATGGCTACTTCTATTGCTTTTCATTCCAAGCTCGCTATTTCTGAGATTTGTGCTGCGGCTACTTGGTCCAACCCGCACACTTTCATTTCCCACTATAAATTGGATGTGGCATCTAAAGGGCGAGCATCATTTGGTTCCACGGTACTCAGGAGTGTTTTCCAGTGAGCCACCCAGGATTCAGGTGCTAGGGACGCTGTCCCATCAGTCAGAATGTAGGCGAGATAGGATCACATAACATCTTTTAGTTATGTACTCACCATAACTTCAGATGTTTGGGATTCATCTCGCCTACATTCCTAATACCCACCCTCCTTCCCCCTGCCTTGGAGATCAGAAGAGATTGAATGGTTTTGAGTTCTACTGTTTTTATCTTGTTTCATCTGACGATGTTATATAAGCAGTGCGTGCATGTGTGCATGTATGCGGACAAACTAGATCTGGGGGACTGGTAGTGGTGCATCCTGGGATATAGTAAGCTCAGCCAATAAGAGACTTCGCTCTTTGGCATAAGCGTGCCGAGTCGGAGCCGAGGGATCGGCTCCGAACCCATCAGTCAGAATGTAGGCGAGATGGATCCCAAACATCTGAAGTTATGGTGAGTACATAACTAAAAGTTTTTCCAACACAAAATTGAGATCCCAGGCAGGAGTAGGAGCTCTACGTGGGGGTCTTATGTTCTTTGCCCCTCTAAGAAATTGCTTAAACAAAGGGTGAGAGAATAATGGTGGGTCACAGTCATAGTGAGCAGAAATGGCTGCAGCATGAACTTTTATAGAGGAGAAAGACAAACCCTTGTCAAATAATTCTGTAAGATATTGAAGAGAAACACTTAAATCAGGCCTGGAAACATCAAAGCTCTTTGTTTTGCTCCAAATTAAAAATCTCCTCCATTTATCAGCATAAACTTTCCTTGTACTAGGCCTTCTGGCCTCCAAAATAACATTCAAAACTTGTTGTGGAAGCTGCGACCCTCCAGGTTCTAGAACAGAATACGCCAGGCTGTTAGGTGCAGGGACTGAATCCTGACATTGAGGAAATGATTGCCCTCCTGAGACAAAAGGTGCGGAATTGAAGGCAAAGGCCATGGAGGCTCCCGTACTAAACTCCTCAGCAGAGGGTACCAGTGCTGTCGAGGCCAATCTGGAGCTATTAAAATCATGGAGGGCTTGTCTTGTCTGACCTTCAAGAGTACCTTGGGGAGGAGCGGCAGAGGCGGAAAGGCATAGACGTGAAGATTGCTCCAAATGAATGATAGAGCATCCACTTTCCAAGCTGTGGGATGAAACACTTTTGTGCAAAACTTTGGCAACTGGAAATTTAGTGGGGAAGCGAACAGATCTATGTCTGGAGTCCCCCATAGCACTGTCAATTTTCGAAATACATGAGGATCCAATTTCCACTCGTGGGGATCCACCATCTGTCTGCTCAAAACATCTGCTAAGGAGTTCTGTGCTCCTGGTAGAAACCTTGCCTGAAGATTGAGGTGTAAACTGAGAGCAGTCTCCCACAAAATCATTGTTTGTCTGCAAAGAGGGTACGAATGGGTTCCCCCTTGCTTGTTGATGTACCACATGACAGTTGTGTTGTCTGTTAGAATCAACACTTGCCCTGGGTGAAGTAAATCCTTGAAAGCCATCAATGCAAATTGGACTGCTAACATCTCCCTCAAGTTGATATGTAAATGTTGAAGTCTGGCAGGCCACGTGTCTTGAACCCATTTTCCATTGAGATGTGCTCCCCAAGTCTTGTCAGAGGCATCTGTCGTTAAAATCTGACTCGCCTCTGGTCGGGTCACAGAGTACTTTGTTTAGGTGACATTCCTGAGCCCACCACAAAAATTCCTTTTGAATGCAAGGTATTATTTGAATGACAGTGTCCAGATCTTGGCAGTGTTGTGTCCATACATTTTTGAGATACCATTGTAACTTCCTCATATGCAGTTTGGCATTGGGAAGCACCAGAATACAAGATGCCATGAACCCCAAGGCTTGAAGGACTGTCCTTGCAGTCAGCCTGGACCGTAGAGACAATTGATGGAAGTAAAGTGTTAGGTTCTTTTGCTTGTCCGGGGTCAAAAAGGCCATCTGGGAAGCTGTATTCAGTCTCACACCCAGAAAGCACATTTCCTGAGAGGGTACTAGACTGAACTTCGTTTCGTTCACAGAATACCCTAGGCACCTTAACACTGCCATCACATACTGTAGATGATGGAGTTCGTACTTGTCTTGAGCAAGAATCAGGCAATCGTCCAAATCAGGATAAATTTGTATTCCTCTTAACCTTAAGAAGGCTATCACTGGAGCCAGAACATTTGTGAACACCCTGGGCGCAGTAGATAAGCCAAAGGGCAATGCAGAGAACTGATAATGTAAAGTCCCAGCCCGAAAACGCAGGTATCTCCTGCAACTGGGCCTGATAGGAACATGAAGGTAAGCCTCTGAGATCCAGAGTTACCATCCAGTGATCTTTGCCCAACAGAGGTAGAAGTTGTTGCAACGTCAACATTTTGAATTTTGGAATGTCCAGGTATGTGTTGAGGATAGATAAATCCAAAATCGGTCTCCAAGTGTTTCCTTTCTTTGGTACTAGAAACAGGCGAGAATAAAATCCTAGGCCCACTTCTGACAGAGGGACTTGTTGTACAGCCCCCATTTGAAGAAGTAAAGAAATCTGCTTGTGAGCCTCTACCCTTTGCTGAGGAGGAACGTCTGGCATGCCTTTGAAAGGAGGCAATGTATGGAAATAAAACTTGTAGCCTCGGTCTATAATGTCCAACACCCATTTGTCTTGGGTGATTAATAGCCAGTTTTGCTTGAAGAGTGCCAACTTTCCTCCCAAAGGAGCTGCCAGACAGGAAGAATCTGGCAGCTGAAGATGCAGGTCATTGGGCCTGTTTACGAAAGGACTGGCCCCTGCCCTCACCTGTAGATTGTGCAGGTGAACTCCATGTTCTAGGCCTGAAAGAACTCTGAGCTCTGCCCCTACCACGTCTAGATCTACCCCTAGACTGTAAATCAGAAGGATAAGCCCATCCCTTAGTAGGCCAATTCCTACTAAACTTAGGAGGCTGCACCTGCAAAAAATCTTTAACAGTCTGCATGGACTTAGCCTTGTCTTCCATTTTCTTCAAGACAGACTCCACAGGAGAACCAAACAAAACTTCAGACTGTAAAGGAGCATCCAAAATTCTAGTTTTAACATGCTCTGACAAATTCTGATCCTTAAGCCAGGCGTGCCTGCGAATAACTGAACCAGTGGCAGCCACCCTGGAAGAAGCCTGTAAAGCATCGAAACCACACTGCAAAGAATGCTTACCCACCTGTTCAGAGGCATGTACCAAATCCTGTAATTCCTTACACTCTATGCCCTCTGCCAAAGCATCCACTTTAGATTTTAGCTAAGTAAGGAGAAAATTCTGGTACTTTAACATATGAAACTGGCAATTCAAAGCCCTCATTGCTAAAGTGGAAGAGGTATACACTTTCTTACCCCATCTATCCAAAGCTCTAGCCTCTTTATCCATAGGAACTGGATTCTTTACAACAGAAGCCCTGACACCCTTAGGTCCCTGGCTAATAGTTTCTGGGTCAGCCCTTGGACTCTTATACAGATATTTATGAGCTTCAGGCACTCTAATACCTATCTGGCTTAACTGGCGCAGGAGGCAGAGTCTCTGGATTAAGGGAAGCCTCGGAGAAAACGTCTTGAACAACATCCAAAACAGGAGGTATAGCCAAGGGCCTATGCTGTGGTAAAAACAAAAATTCCCTAAGCCTCTTTCGGGAATCTGAGAAATCCTGACCTTCCCATTTAAAATGCTCCCTCATAGAATGCAGGGTTTCTGAAAAAGAAAAATCCTCTGGAGGAGAAGCAGAAGGAGTGGAATCCTCTGCGTCTGAATCAGAAAAAGGAGGAAAATCCTGAATGTCTTCAGCCGAAGACTCTGAGTAATCTGAAGCCTGCTCTAAACTTTCCACCTCTGGCTCCACCCTAGGCCTCTTATCAGGAGGGGACATAGAACCTCTGATTAAGGAAATTAAATCTTCTGCCATTTTAAGCATGTGTTTTTTAGGCACAGAACCTGCAAACTAGGACTGACACCCGTGGAAGGCAAACCAGGCCTGCCTTTGGAAGGAGCCTTAGAGATAGAGGGAGAAGGCCTAACCACCTTAGGAAAGGAAGGGAGAACAGCAACCTGAGAAGCCCCCTCAGCCTGACCCGACTCCTGAGAAGCCACATCTTGCAAAATTAAAGCCTCCCCCTGAGACTCAACTGAAACCTCGGCTGGATCCACAGATTCCACTGTAGTTTCTAAAGAACCGGCGTCCGGAACGGACGACTCATCCTGCCTAGACTTTAAAGATTTTTCTTTGCGCTTCTTCGCGGTAGCGCCGGAGGATCCGACGGCATATTATAATTACACCGCTCAAGACAAGCCTAGCGCAATCTAACCTACGTTTAATGGTGCGCTTATTAAACCTAGCACAAAAGCGACACCAGACTACGTCGTGCTCAG
>NC_056739.1:572041076-572056076 GCF_019279795.1 Protopterus annectens | reverse complement strand
CAGAGCAATGAAAATCAACAATTACCCTCATGAAATCGAACCTCACATCGAAAAAAAAAGCACTCCACACAACCAACACCAGAACACCACTACAACAAAAAAACTACAAAACCATACCCACAACACATCCAAATAACGAACTAAAATGATATCTACCTTCCCACTTAACTTAAACATTACAAACACTTACCACTCCACCAAACAAAAGAAATTAATCCACCAGAAAAAGTATTCACTTTACTTTACAAACCTCCATAGCAAACCAGGAAACACTAACACTACAGCTACCATAACATGCAAGAAACTTCCCATAACTAATATTAACATCGTACAAAATGTTTAAGAGTGGCAGCCTCGGTGGTGCAGCAGTTAGCGTTGCCGCCTAACAGCAGGAGGTTGGAGTCTGCATGTCTTCCCTCTGGTCGTGGGGGTTTCCTTCGGGTGCTCCGGTTTCATCACACATTCCAAAGACATGCTGTAGGTGGAGTGCACACTCTACATTGGCCCTAGATGTGCGCGTGTGCATGTTCATGACTTCTGTGGAATGTTGGGTGCTGGGCTGGCAAGTTGACACCATAAAACTCCACTGGCAATCATTCTGAGGACAGCTTGCATAACAGGTAGGATTTGGTTCACCCCTGCTTGTTCACATATCAGAGGACCGCCATATTGTCTGTGAGCACTTTTAAAGGTCCTGGGAGAAAAAGGATGAAAGGCTTGAATGGCTAGCAGTAGGGCAAACATCTCCTCACTATGGTGTGTTCCCTTTGAGAGGGGAACCATATTCCTTGGTCTTTCAAGTTTCTGAAAGCTGTCCCCCATCCTACATCTGAATATTCTGTGAACAGCTCTTGAACTAGAAGTAGGGGGTGCAGGGGGAGTCCTGGGATGAGAGAGACTTGTTGCATCCATCACTGAAGTTCCCTCTTCAGACAGGGGATGAGGAATTGGAAAGTCTACAGTGTACAAATGCTGCATCCAAACAGACTGTAGAAACCACTGGAATTTTCTCATGTTAAGTTTTGTCAGAGGGAGTATTGGAATAGTGGATAACATAAAACACAAAACCCTGAGGAACTCCCGAGCTGAAATGTGGTGAAGCGGCAAAAGGTTTCTGAAGTAGGACTTGAGGTTCTGTGCATGCTTTGAGGAGTGAAAGAGACTCATGAGGTTTATCTAAATCCTGCACCACAGCAAGATGTGATCTTGAGAGAGGCACAGTGCATTTTTTTGTAGGTTATACTCCAGGTGGGTCTTAAGCAGAACAATGACTGGTGTCTTAGCCATGGTTTCAAACTGAATGCAAATGAATGCATCATCATTCCTTTCAGCAAAAACTATGTCCTTTCACACTATGAAACCAGCAACAGTACCCTATGTACCCACAAAGTGGTAAGGGATATGGGATCACAAATTGACTGTGACAATAAATTTGACCACCATGTGTCTACTGTAGTAAGGAAGGCTTTCCAATTAGCATACTTGATTAGTAAAAGCATCACCTTGAGAGCAAAGGAGGTTATAACTACTCTATACTCTCCACTAATCTAATCCATAACTGAGTACAACACCCTGTTCAGCATGTACCATACAAAGCACCTGCAGAAAATGGAGAAACCACAGAGGTTTCTAAGAAACCAGATCAAGGGACTCCATCACGTGCCTTACACTGACCGACTAAAGTCCCAGTCACTATACTCCATATTGTAAAGACTTCTTAGGGGAGGCTTGTGCCTGGCTTAGAGCAATCTCAGACCCAAATGTTATGAAATTGCTGCACATCCATAAATCAAACGGGACTAGAGCTGCCCATTCCTGGGACCTAAATATGGCAAATAGGACATGCTGCAGGGACAGTTTTGCCTCCCAATAACTGCTGCATCTTTGCAACAGGCTACCAATTCATGTGAAACAGAACACCTCCATGACACTATTCAGGAGGAACCTGGACGTGTGGCTGGGGCACCATAAATTCTTACCAGGTATAGTGCTCACAACACTCCTGGACATTGGCAGTCATTACTAAATGCAATCTTGGATATTGACTAGTATTTGAATGGTATTACATTGGGATATAATGGCTAGGTTTGAAATGACCTCTGGGTCAGTAACCTAGTAATCTTCTATGATCCTATGATGAGTTGCCATATGAAGATACATTGAAACCTTGAGTTTAAAACCAGTATAAAAGTTCAGATGAAGTTGCACAGCAAGGAAAGGAACAGGAAACTGTGGCATCTCTGACAGTCACTGCTGTCATTAGATTACTGATCTCCTATATACAATGGATGACACTGGATGAAACTGAAGAGAATATGGCACAAAGAAGATGCTCTGGAACTTTCTGCAGAATGCTCACAGGGAATGTAGAATAAAGAATGAGCCCTCAGGTTAAAAGAAAATGACCTAAGGGAAGAGCTGCTTGATTTAATAAAGATGGAAAAACATATTAAGATACATGAAAGAAAAAGACTACAGAAAAGTGTAATAAATACAACAGTAATGTAATCAGGACTATTCAAAGAAAGCCATGCGATAGAAGTAAATATAATTTATTACTGTGCAGCTAAATTATTAAAGTCTTATGCCAAAAACACAAGGCAGTAAGGGAAAGGAAGAGGAAAAATGAAGTGCAACCACAAAGTATCAAATACAGAAAACTATAAAGCAATTAAGAGAAGAAGTGCCACTGTCAGAAGAGTACAGAAGAGGGAACAGCTCAACAAAAATACTCAGAAAGATAGATGTGATAAAAGCCAATGCATAATATCAAAACAGATCAGGATCTATAGTACACTATCACAAATAAAATACAGATATCAGTGTAGGCAGAAAAATATAAAAGAAAAGTACAAAATAAGCAATTTATTGAAAAAAGTTTTATACAGCATCGGGAAACTAGGCCAACGGAATTCTAGCACCCCCTCAAAGAAAAGAGACAAAAAAGGCACATTTTGTAGAAATATCTGTGTAGACCATAACAAAGATGTTGAATGGATAAAAGTAGTAAAAGAAAGAATAAGTTCAAATGTACAGGATATGAAATGGGATGAGGTAATGGCCACAGAAATTGACAAAATGAAGAAAAGCTCCTAAATGGAAAATTCCAAGTCCAGATGCAGTACCTAAAAGTATTAAACATCCTTGCATGAAGATTTAGCCATGAGCAATAGGGTTACCACCTTTCGTCGTGGCTATAACCGGACTAAAGCCACACCCCTGGTCTCACCAGTAGCACCACCCATCCCCACCCCTCTCCCGCCCACATTACACCCATTTTGTGGTGTCACAATGACATCACATGACAGGGAACGCCCTCTTTTTCCATTCCTGCTGCCTGCTTTCAGCTGATTTGCTATGCTTTTCTTTAAAAAAGCATAGTAAATCAGCCGATTTACCAACTCCGATAGTCTGTTTCCTTTTTGAAACAGAATACCGGAGTTTGTACTGTGTTTTCTGGACTACCGGAGAATCAATTTGATTTCTGGATAGTCAGGGAAAAAAAATGAGGGGTGGCAACCCTAATGAGCAAGAACTATTTATATGCACACCCCGAAAAGTACAGTTGTGTACACCTACCATAAATGTAGATGTTAGAGTGTCTTCACTGTTGCAGTCATAACTGTAGGGTGCTCCTGCCGGCAGGCAGCCCGAGGTCGGCCAGAATCCCAAAGACTGGGTCTGGCGTCGGCTGTACAATCCAGTACCCTGACGTCAGTATGCTCTGGTACATAACCCTCAGCCGACGCCATCTTCTCCAGCCTTTCTTGCCCTAGCTGTCAGAAGTCCCTAATAAATCATAAATGAATCCCACTAGGAAACACAAATACACCACAAAAAAGAGAAAAAGAGGGATAGAAGGGAGGAATGACTGCAACAGTGAAGACACTCGAACATCTACATTTATGGTAGGTGTACACAACTGTACTATGTTCATCGTGTTTCACTGTTGCAGTCATAACTGTAGGGTGGAATCCCAAAGCAGTGAAAAAAGGGGGGAGGTTCAGACAGACGAAGGGGCAGCAAGAAGACCCTGCAAAACAGCAGAGGCAAAGCCTGCCCTGGTCTTAGAATACAAAGGGAGATTGTAGTGCTTGGAAAAAGTATGCACAGAACTCCAAGTGACAGCTTCCAAGATATCCTTGGTAGGAACTCCCCTGAGAAAAGCTGTAGAAGTAGCAGCTGCTCTAGTAGAATGACTTCTCACAGTACCTGGAAATTGTTTCCCATGATGAGTGTAACAAAATCTTATTCCATAAGAAATCCATTTGGAAATAGTTTGCTTGGAAATAGCCTTTCCAAGAGAACTGGAGGCAAAAGAAACAAACATTCTGAACTCTTTAGTTTTGTCCAAATAAAATCGTAACTGTCTGTGCACGTCCAAGGAATGCAAAATCCTTTCCCCTTTATTCTGAGGATTAGGAAAGAAGGTAGGAAGGTGAATAGTTTGATTCAAAGCCACTTTCGAAATCACCTTAGGCATGAAAGTAGGATTGGTCCTCAAGGATACTCTGTCCTGGTGGAAAATAAGGTATGGTTCCACAGCCATGAGAGCTTGCAACTCTGAGACCCTTCTGGCAGAAGTCAAAGCTAACAAAAGAACTGTCTTCCAAAATAAAAACTTAATATCTGAAGATGCAGCAGGCTCAAAAGGAGGCAAAGTAAGTTTTTCTAAAACATAATTAAGATCCCAAGCAGGAACAGGAGGGGTTCTGGGAGGCCTTAAATTCTTAGCCCCTCTCAAGAATTGTCTCACCAAAGGATGAGAAAAACAGGGCGATCAGTATTGAAATGAGCAGAAATAGCAGAAGCATGAATCTTAATGGAAGAAAAGGAAAGTCCATTAGACAAAAGATCCGAAAGGTAAAGCAAAAAAGAAGAGAGATCAGGTACCAGAGGGTCCAAGCCTCGGTCCTGCATCCAAATGCAAAATCTCTTCCATTTAGAGGCATAAGATTTCCTAGTGCTAGGTCGTCTAGCTTCCAAAAGAACATCCAAAACTTGTTTGGGAAGGCTAGAAGAGATCAAATTCCTTTGAAGAGCCAAGCTGCCAGACAAAGGGTCTTGAGATTGGAATGTAGCAACTGACCCTGATGCTGGGACAGAAGAGAAGGGTTCAGAGGGAGAATCCAAGGAGGCTCCAAGAACAGGTGCTTTAAAGTTGGATACCAAAACTGTCGAGGCCAATTTGGAGCAATCAAGATGAGGAACTTGGGCTTGTCCTGCTTTATCTTTAGTAAAATCCGAGGAAGAAGAGGAAGAGGAGGGAAGGCATATCCCGAAAGGTTTCTCCAGCTGAAGGACAGGGCATCCACTTTCCAAGCTGTTTTGTGGAATGACCTGGTGCAAAAGAGAGGCAGCTGATGATTGAGATGGGATGCAAACAGATCTATCTGGGGGCATCCCCAAACTGCAGCAATCCTGTTGAATAAGTTGGTGTCTAGCATCCATTCGTGAGGATCTAAAATGTTCCTGCTCAGGCTGTCCGCTAAGAGATTCTGTTCTCCTGGTATGAATTGGGCCTGGAGATGTAGATTCAGATTTAGAGCCGTGTCCCATAAAGCCATAGCTAGTCTGCAAAGGGGGTACGAATGAGAACCCCCCTGCTTGTTTATGTACCACATGTCTGTGGTGTTGTCTGTGCAAATCAAAAGAGGTCCTGGATGCAAAAGGTTCTTGAAGGCTAGAAGAGCATTTTGAACTGCCAACATTTCCTTCAGATTGATGTGCCAGTGAAGATGATCCTTTGTCCAGGTTCCCTGCTGGCAATTGCCTAGAAAATGTGCTCCCCAAGCATAATCAGAGGCGTCCGTGGTTATGATTTGAGAAGGTTGTGGAAGACGGAAAGGCTTTCCTTCGTTTAACGCACACACCCTGGACCACCAAAGGAACTCCTTCTGGAGGCAGGGGATCAGAGGAATCAGTGTCCAGATCGTGGTACTGCTGCGACCATACACTTTTCAGATACCACTGAAGCTTTTCTCATATGAAGCCTTGCATTTGGAATCAACAGAATGCAGGAAGCCATGTAGCCCAGTGCCTGCAGGAATTTCCTTGCAGTGAGCTGAGGTAGAGTTGCCAAAGTTTTGAAAATTGAAGCCAGCTGTATTTGTTTTTCTGTAGTGAGGAAGGCCCTTTGTAAGGCTGTATTTAAGAGGGCTCCCAGAAATACCATTTGTTGAGAAGGGATCAAATGTGACTTTGTGTTCACTGAAAACCCCAGTAGGAGAAGACGTTGAACCAAATCCAGATGTTGAAGTAAAAGATCCTTGCTGTCTGCCTGAATAAGGCAGTTGTCCAAATAGGGGTAAATCTGAATCCCCTGGAGTCTGCAATAAGCCACTACTGGTGCCAGGCACTTGGTAAAGACTCTGGGCGCAGTAGATAAACCAAAGGGCAGTACAGAGAATTGAAAGTGTCTCGAACCTGCCTTGAACCTGAGGAATTTCCTGCATTCCTGCCTGATGGGAATGTATAAATAAGCTTCCTTTAGATCCAATGTCACAATCCAGGTGTCCTGAGAGAGCATTGGAATCAGCTGCTGCAGAGTAAGCATCTTGAATTTTGGAATCTCCAAAAAGGTGTTTAACACAGAAAGGTCCAGAATAGGTCTCCATGAGCTTTGCTTTCTTGGAACCAGAAACAGTCTTGAATAGAAACCTTTTCCCATCTCTGAGAGTGGAACAGGCTCTATGGCTCTCATGGCCAGAAGAGCATCCACTTGATTTAAGGCCTCTGACCATTGATGTTTTGGCAGATCTGGCCAACCGAAAGCCCTTGGCAAGGTATGAAAGTGGAATTTGTAGCCTTTTAAAATCACGTCCAATACCCATTTGTCCTGGGTAATATGAGTCCAATTTCTGTAAAAAAGAGAAAGTTTTCCTCCGAGAGGGGCATCCAGGTAAAGAGGTCCTGTAGCCCAACCGAGAGAGTCATTGAGTTTGCTTCCTTTGAGATTGGGATCTGTCTTCTCCCCTTCTAGGTGAAGAAGAGTACAGTTTTGTACCTACCATAAATGTAGATGTCCGATAGACATGCAACTGCAGTCATAACATATGGGTTGTCCTGCCTCAGGCAGCCCTCGGTCGGCCGGATTCCAAAGTCTGGATCCGACGTCGGCTGATGTCGCATTTCTCTCCGACGTCAGAGCGGCTGGAGTACATAAGCATCAGCCGACGCCATTTTCTTCAGTGTTTCTTGTCCCAGATGCCAGGTGCCCTCCAAGGAAGGCTGCAATCAAATTATAAGACAAAAACAGGATTCCAAACAAATGCATGAGCAATAAAAACAAATGCACCATAACAGATATCCCCAGCTAAGAGTAAGAGGGATAGGAGTGGACCCTAGGCATAGAGGGGAATGGAGGGAGGGAAAACCCGACTGCAGTTGCATGTCTATCGGACATCTACATTTATGGTAGGTACAAAACTGTACTATGTCCTTCAAGAATGCAACTGCAGTCATAACATGTGGGTAGAATACCATAGCTTAGCTGGGGGAGGAGGTATGCCCTAGGAAAGAGATGGTGTAGCAATCAAACCCTGCAGGACTGCTGAAGCAAAGCCTGCTCTGGATCTGGAATATAGAGGAAGATTGTAGTGTTTGGAGAATGTATGCACGGAGCTCCATGTAGCAGCTTCTAGAATGTCCTTGGTAGGCACCCCTCTTAAAAAGGCTGTAGAGGTGGCTGTAGCTCTGGTGGAATGTGGTCTGACATAGGCTGGAACAGTCTTTCCATGAAAGGAATAACAGAATCTGATGCAATGTCCAATCCATTTAGAAATAGTCTGTTTTGAAATTGCTTTTCCTTGGACTGCAGGGCGTAAGCTACAAAAGCTGTTCAGACTTCCTACTGGCCTTGGTTCTGTCCAGGTAGTATCGAAGTTGTCTATGAATGTCCAAGGTATGCAAAAGTCTTTCCCCTTATTCTCAGGATTGGGGAAGAAAGCAGGCAGATGAATGGCTTGATTTAGAGAAACCCTAGATACCACCTTTGGCATAAAAGTAGGGTTGGTCCTTAATGAAACTCTGTCTCTGTGGAAAATAATAAAGGGTGGTATTGCCATTAGGGCCTGTAGCTCCGAAACCCTTCTTGCTGAGGTAATTGCCGACAGGAAAGCTGTCTTCCATGAGAGAAATTGCAAGTCAACTGAAGCTGCTGGCTCAAAGGGAGGTAGAGTCAGTTTTTCTAAGACAAAATTGAGGTCCCAGGCTGGCACTGGGGCCTTTCTTGGTGGCTTAATGTTCTTGATTCCCCTGAGGAATTGTCTTAGTAAGGGGTGAGAGAAAACAGGAGGATCAGTGTTGTATCTAGCTGAAATAGCAGATGCATGTATCTTTATTGAAGAATATGAGAGGCCACTCTAACATATCTGCCAAATATTCCAAGATAAGTGGGATGTTCAGTAATGATGCATCATGCCCCTTGCTGGTATTCCAATTGCTGAATCTTTTCCACTTCGCTAAGTAAACCTTTCTGGTGGATGGTCTTCGAGCCTCTGTTAGTATCCGCTGAACTTCCTTGGAGAGAGATAAGCTGAAGCTATTTATGGGATCTCCCAGGCTGTTAGCTGCAGAGTCTGAAGGTTTGGATGCAGTGTTTCGAAATTGTGTTGAGTCAAAAGTATGGGCCACTGAGGAAGGGCCCACCTCCTGGTGTGACATATGCTCCGTAGTAGTGGGTACCAGTGTTGTCTTGGCCAATCTGGAGCTATTAAGATTCCCTTGGGCTTCTCTGCCTTGATCTTTAGTAATACTGAGGTCATCAGTGGCAGAGGTGGGAATGCATAGATTGCTAGGGAGTTCCAGTTGAATGAAAGGGCATCTATTTTCCAAGCCTTTGGATGGTATGTCCTTGTGCAAAATTTTGGTAGAAGATGGTTGAGGTGAGAGGCAAATAGGTCCACTTCTGGCTTGCCCCATGTCGAAGTGAGTTGTCTGAAAGCCTTCGGATGTAACCTCCACTCGTGTGGATCTGTGAAATTCCTGCTTAGGCTGTCCGCCAACACATTGTCTTTTCCTGGAACAAACTGGGATTGTAACTATATGTTTAGACTCAGTGATTTCTCCCAAAGCTGCATTGTCAGTCTGCAAAGGGGGTAAGAGTGGGTGCCCCCCTGCTTGTTTATGTACCACATCACAGTGGTGTTATCTGTCCGTATCATTAAATGGCCTTGCTGGAGTTGGTGTTGAAAAACCTCGATGGCATGTATTACTGCCAGCATTTCCTTTTGGTTTATATGCAGATGTGTTTCCTTTGGAGACCATTGTCCTTGTATACACCTGCCTTCTATGTGTGCCCCCCCATCCAAGGTCTGAGGCGTCTGTAGTCATGGTCTGTGTTATCTGTGGTTTTTTGAATGACATACCTGTGTTTTCCTGGCTCACCGAGGCCCACCATAGAAATTCCTTTTGTAGGCATGGAATGAGTGGTATGATTGTCTCCAAGTTGTTGCTGTGTTGAGACCAAATGCTTTTTAGGTACCATTGAAGCTTTCTCATGTGTAGTTTTGCTAATGGAACCAGTAGAATGCAGGATGCCATGTAACCCAGGGCCTGTAGGAATCTCCTTGCAGTCATCTGGGTGAGTTTTGCTAAACCTTTGAAGTAATGAGTTAACTTCTCTTGCTTGTCTTCTGTCAGGTAGGCCATCTGAGAGGCTGTGTCTAGTTTGGCTCCTAAGAAGATTTGCTGGGATGGCTGCAGTCTTGACTTTTGGAAGTTGACTGTGTATCCCAGAGCTTTAAGTAATCGTATGACATAATCCAGGTTTTTTGTCAACATCAATTTGTCGTCCGCTTGTATAAGGCAGTCGTCCAGGTACAGGTAAATTTGTATACCCTGGAGCCTGCAATGAGCAATTACTGACGCCAGGCATTTTGTAAATACTCTGGGCGCAGTAGATAAGCCAAATGGCAATGCTGAGAATTGATAATGCTCTGGCCCTGCAAGAAATCTGAGGTATCTTCTGCAGCTGTGTCTGATAGGGACATGCAGGTATACCTCCTTGAGGTCCAGAGTAATCAGCCACGACTCCTTGCCCAGCATGGGAAGGAGTTGCTGTAGAGTCAGCATTTTGAACTTTGGTACTATGAGAAAGGTGTTTAATGCGGACAAGTCCAGTATTGGTCTCCATTGAGATTCTTTTCTTGGAACAAGGAACAGTCTCGAGTAAAACCCCTGTTCTTGTTCTTGTTGTGGAACTCTTTCTATTGCTTTCATTCGAGTCAGCAGAGTGATTTGCTTGATAGCCTCTGCCCTTTGATGTTGTGGTAGGTTTGGCATGCCTTGTTTTCTTGGTAAGGTATGAAAATGAAACCTGTACCCTCGGTCTATAATGTCCAAAATCCATTTGTCCTTTGTCAATCTGTGCCAGTTTTCTGCAAACAGAGATAATTTTCCACCCAAGGGAGCTTCTAGTTGTTCCCTGGTAGGCGGTAGTAGAGGAAAGTCATTGAGTTTGTGGTTGTTGGGCAGGTGAAACCCCTGCGTCACTTCTTTGGTTTCCTGGCTGCCATTGTCGTCCCCTGTAAGGGCCTCTGTATTGGCCTCTTCCTCGGCCACGTCTGTTCTTACCCCTTTGAATCTTTTCTGGATTAGGAAAGGACCAGTTTTTTGAAGGCCAATTCCTACTGAATCTGGGGGGTTGAACCTGGAGGAAATCTTTCACAGTCTGAACTGATTTTGCTTTTTCTTGATGGTCTTTAACACATCCTTAGCATTTGCACCAAAAGCTTGTTCTTTTCCAAAGGTGCATCCAGAAGTTTTGCTTTACATGATCTGGTAGAGGTTGATCTTTTAACCAAGCATGTCTACGCATCACTGCCCCTGTCATAGCTGCCCTACATGAAGCTTCCAGTGCATCATATCCACACTGCAGGAAGTGATTGCTTACTTGCTGAGTGTTATGTACAGCTTCCTGCAAAGTCTTCCTGTCTAAAGGATCAGGAGAAGCTAAAGTTTTTTGTAAATCTTCTAAAAGATAATCCTGATATTGGAACATATGAAAAAGGCAATTTAAAGCTCTCATAGATAAGGTAGTGGATGTGTAAACCTTTTTACCCCATCTCTCTAATGACCTTGCTTCCCTGTTGGAGGGCAAAGTATTTTTAGAGGTGGAGGCTGAAACTCCTTTAGGCCCCTGTGAAATAGTTTCCAAATCAGCAGTATGGGCCCTGAATAAATGGGAATGAGTTTCTGGGACCCTGTAATACCTGTCTAGCTTGGCTGGAGCAGGAGGAAGAGAATCAGGGGTAGCACTAGAGTCAGAATACAAATCATCCAGAACATCAAGTACAGGAGGAATAGCTAAGGGCCTGTGCTGAGGCTTCTTAAGGAAGGTCCTAAGGCGCTTCCTAGAATCAGAATATTCCTGACCCTGCCACTTGAAATGTTCCCTCATGGTGTGCAGAACTTCCCCAAAAGAAATATCCTCAGGAGGGGAGGCCGAAGGTATGGAATCTTCTGCATCTGAGTCCTCATAGGTCTGGAAGAGCTCTTCCTGGCTATCAGAGTGGACAGAGCGCCCTCAGTCTTCATCTGAAGGAGTAGGGTCAGAAGGTTCAACCCGGGGCCTTTTATCAGGAGGAGGCTGGGATGCTCTCTCAGGATGGGCCTGTGAACCTCTAATCATGGAAATTAAATCAGCAGCCATGGACATAATTTGTGTCTCCGGAGTCGGCTGAGGTAAGGATTTGGAAGTAATATGCTTTGTTTTGCTGGCTGCCTTAGCCCTAGTGTAGGCCTTAATAGACATGGCCATAGGAGGCCTGGCAGCTCCACGTGCAGGAGTGACCTTGTCTACAGCAATGGTCTCGGGCATTTCCTCGGTTTCGGTATCCGGAGGAAAGTCTATAACTGGCGGAGTAATGTCTGGAATCGGAGTCGTGGGTAATGTGGTGTCTTCGGTTCGGAGCGGTGGAGAGACCGCCTGAGGGAACCGGAGCACTCGCGCTAGGTTTTGGCGTGGAGTCGGTGGTAGACACGGGCCGAGGATGTCGGTCCCGGTCTTTTCGCTTTTTGGGAGTTTGCGATGTCGGAAGATCCGACGGCATGGTGTAAGCAAATTTATCGCCGAAAAAATCTTCAGCGAACTCCGCCCGGCGCCTGAGAGTGCGCTTGTTGAAGCGAGCACAAGCTACACAGGCCGAGACGTCGTGGTCTGGGCCCAGGCAAGGGAGACAGTAAGAGTGGAAATCCTTATGAGGTATTTGTTTACCACAAAAGACAATTGTTAACTTTTCAGTAATTTCTGACATCGGCTGAGGCAAAAAAAGGTCCCCAACGGGGTACTTAGCTTTTTGATGACTTCGGTATCGTAGAATACAGGAGCTGACCGACCGGCACTTGCAAACCGCTTCTGCTTCGGGCACCGCGCGGCAAGAAAGACTGAAGAAAATGGCGTTGGCTGATGCTTATGTACTTCAGCCGCTCTGACGTCGGAGAGAAATGCGACATCAGCCGACGTCGGACCCAGACTTTGGAATCCGGCCGACCGAGGGCTGCCTGAGGCAGGACAACCCACATGTTATGACTGCAGTTGCATTCTTGAAGGACATCAGTCCATTGTCTCGATCTGTAGGAGGCCTGAGCTTGGCCATGACCTCTGGAGCGTCTATATCTTCCCCTTTGAAGCCTGTCAGACATGGGGAAAGGACCAATTTTTGGAGGGCCAATTCCTGGAAAATATAGGAGGCTGAACTTGCAAGAAATCTTTCACAGTTTGCATAGATTTTGCCTTTTCTTCCATCTTTTTAATAACCTCCTCAGCCTTAGATCCAAAAAGAACATCATGCTGAACAGGGGCATCTAATAATTTAGCCTTAACCTGTTCAGGTAAACTTTGCTCACAAAGCCAAGCAGGTCTCCTGATAACAGTACCAGAGGCTGCGGCCCTGCAAGAAGCATCCAAAGCATCAAAACCACAATGCAAGCTATGTTTGTTCAGTTGTTCAGTTGCATGCAATACATCCTGTAATTCCTTATCTTCTGCACATGCAGGAAGGGAGGCAAGCTTTTGCTTTAAAACAGACAAAAGAAATTGCTGATATTTGAACATATGAAACTGGCAATTTAAAGCCCTAACAGAAAGGGTAGCAGAAGTATATACCTTTTTACCCCACCTGTCTAAGGGACGAGAATCCTTCTCAGAGGGAATAGGATTCTTAGAAGAAGCAACTTTAGCAGCCTTAGAGCCCTGAGATATAGTTTCAGGATCTGCAGAAGGATTCTTAAACAAGAACAAATGAGACTCCGGAACCCTATAAAACCTATCAGGCTTAGAGGGAGCAGGAGGCATGGAGTCAGGATTCAAATTAGCCTCGGAAAAAGCATCACCCACAATGTCAAGAACAGGAGGGATAGCCAAAGGCCTATGTTGAGGAAGAAGAAGGAATTCTCTAAGTCAGAATAATCCTGACCTTCCCAATGAAAATGTTCCCTCATCTCATGTAAGGTTTCCCCAAAAGAAAAATCTTCAGGCGGAGAGGCAGAGGGCAAGGAGTCCTCAGCATCCGAATCCTCATAAGGAGGAAAAGAATATTCCTGATCAGAGGAAGAGAGAGAAGATATAGAAGCCTGGTCAGAGGAATCCATAGGAACATCCTGTCGAGGCCTTTTCCCAGGGGGGCGGGTGAGAACCCCTAATCATAGTAAGCAAATCTTCAGCCATCCTTAACAATTGCTTCTGTGTCCTGGGAGTAGATTCAGAAGTAGCTTGAGCAGGAGCTTTGGACTTAACAGGAGTCTTTGTCTTTGCCTTTGAAATAGTGATGCGAGTAGGCCTGAATACCCCCTCAGAAGCAGATACCTGCACAGTGGTTCCAGACCCATCCGAGGGAGCGACGTCCGAAGGTCCTGCAGCAGATAAAATAGAAGGCCTTGATGGCTCCCCATGGGAGTCCGTATCGGCCATCGGTTGAGAAGTGGCAGATGACAGGGGCTGCAAAAGCGCCTCACTGACGACAGCCGAACCGGACGCTGGCTCCAGCTGCAACGAGTCCTGTTTGGACCTCGGAAGCCTGTCCTTGTCTTTGCACTTCTTTTGAATTCTGGTAGTATCCGACGACATTCTATAATTGAAGCGTCTGCCAAAGTAATTCAGAGCCCAGTCGTACCTGCGTTTGATAGTACGAGAGTTAAACCTGGCACAGAACCGACAACAAGAAACGTCGTGGTCAGGGCCTAAGCAAGGTAGACAGTAAGAGTGGAAATCTTTATGAGGTATTTGTTTCCCACACGAAATACAATTACTAACTTTTTCTGACATCGGAGGAACAAGAAAAAGATTCCCCAACGGGGTATTTAGCTTTGAGAAGAGAAGTAAGAACTTCGGACCGACAACAACCAAAAACGTTGTTCGAAAATCGCCAACCAACGACTTGCGAGCTGCTTTCCACCGCACGGCAAGAAAGACTGGAGAAGATGGCGTCGGCTGAGGGTTATGTACCAGAGCATACTGACGTCAGGGTACTGGATTGTACAGCCGACGCCGGACCCAGACTTTGGGATTCTGGCCGACCTCGGGCTGCCTGCCGGCAGGAGCACCCTACAGTTATGACTGCAACAGTGAAACACGATGAACATAGACACCAACCTGGTTAACAACAGGAAAAACAATACTCCTACTTATGAGTGAACCTGCAAGCTATCCTAAAAAGTATACATCAGTAGCTTACCTTCCGACGATGTATAAATTATGGACTGGAACTGATGATAGGATTTATAGTCATTTTGAAAGCGACTCAATCATGGCAGTAGAACAAAAGGATAACAAATAAAAATCACAAAGAACAAAGGATCATTTGTTGTTAAAGTAAAAAAAAAAAAAATTGCCAGCATCCCACATTCATGGATAAAAGAGTGTTTACAAATGTATGAGATAAACCCTGCAATAATCATTTACATTACAGAGACCATGAAACAGTAGCAAACCACTTCAAATTTAAGCCATGATAAAGGACAACAATTTCTTTTTCTCCTTTCTCAAAACTCAACCCAGTG